>NC_084970.1:10623869-10731369 GCF_963691925.1 Scomber scombrus
GTTCGTTTTAGCCACCTCTGCGTGGTAAATGATGATAAGCCTAGCCTGTAATAAACAATCTCGTAAACAGCTCTGCAGCTCAGCCCTTAATGGCCTTAGGGGCTTGTAAGAGCTTTATAACACATTTATTACCTCTTTAATGGTCTAGGACCTGTGAGCCATAACATAAGCTAACACTAATTTAATTTCCTGACATATATTGGCTTTATGTTATCTTTAGATTTTAGTTATTTTGCCAATTTGATTGATTTCATACCTTGTCCTATTTATACATATATAGGGTGCTTGCTTAATACAGAACTATACTCAACACTTGCCTCAATTATTTTTGCCATTTTTGTATTCAGTGTCTGCTAAGAGAGGAGCACAAACCACTACTTTGTTAACCAAAAGCACACATCTACTCAGAACAGAAGAAAGGGCCAGGATGGGGAATAGAGATATTTGATGTTGAATCTCCCCCTATTTACAGTAGGATGCCTGAATAAAAGTGTTCAGAAGCTGGAAAGCAGCATTATGACCCATAACCCAGAGGTATTTGAAATGGAACAGCAGGACTTACTTTGAAAAAGAATAGGAGATGTGCTCTGGGCTCACTGTTTATACCTTGATGTGATTTGGACTGAAATATAAAAAAGCCTGTTTATCTGTTCTTTCCCTTTCGTCCATGGCTGAAAATTGCAGGGTTTAGGAAAGGGAGGCTATTTAGATACACTGCACTCCTGGTAGAGGTTATAAAGAAAGAAAATAGTGTCTTTTGTTTTAGTGTCTGCGGCGTAAAATTCTTCAACAAGTATTACTGTATAAGTTTTAATGATGTTGTCAGCTATTTACCAGATTATTTTGTCATTGCTGTTCAGTCGTCAAACCAGATTTGAGTAGTTTTGTCTGGCATAAGTGCCATTGCAATCCACAAAACCATGGGGTTTTATTTGAAGGATCTAATATATGAGTGTACTTCTCAATTTTTTTTTTTTTACAAGGTACAGATTTCCCATCACAGAAGTGCCCTTTCTGTAACATTTTCCCATTATGGTTTATTAAACTAACTCAGGGGCCAGAGAATCCACTTTTGCTTTCAGTTCTCCATTCTACAAATGCCAATTTCAACCCTTTCTCAATTATTATTTTGTCTGAAAAGACGCAAGGTATCAATCTTTTATGTTTTGGAAAAATCTGATGAGTGCTATTTGCCGGACCTCCTGCTCAACAGAGCTGGCTCAGGGAGAGAAACACGAAATTGCAGAGTAAATCAATACTGGGCCAGTAATGTTAGGGGGGATCCCCTTTCAAAGAGCAGAGCTGAATTTGTACGCCTTATGTTTTTGATCTTTTACTGTACTCATTTCATTCCAGGCGCAGTTGTTATCATAGTTGCTGTTGTTTGTATGTTATTTTAGCTTCTTTCCCAAGTAGCTATTTTGCAATTTGGACAAAAATACAATTAAAGTTCCATCTGTTTCCAATGCTCTTAACGTTAGACAGATGGGGTCTGTCTATTGAAGCCATACCAGGATCCTGGCAGGTTAGAGGCTTCAGTAATGAACATGCTAAATATGTGACCAGGCTGATTTCATCATAACAAGGCCTGCATGGGCAAGGATTGCTACAGTAAATACTCTTTTTCATAAAGTTAAGCTGTCACACTGAAGTCTTGGCAATGGTTTGAGATAAATACAGGACTAACGTATATAGGTATTCACCTTTAGTGGTCTAAATTTCAGTACTACAGTATTTGGGAGTCTTCTCAATCATGCTCAGTCCTCATAAGACTGGTGAAGTTGTGGATTTGTTGTTAATGAAACAAGATGTGTACATCACTGACAATTTGTCAAATAAGTATTTTCCTTTTTGTACATGAAAAATATGATGACGTAAGGTTCTGAAGCCTCAATATGCATGTATGTGCATTATCAGTAGTGTTTGCAGTGGTGGAAGAAATATATCTTTAACATAAATTTAAAGTACCATTACAGCAGTGTTAAAATACTGCATTACAAGTAAAAGTCCTGCATGAGTAAAAGTACATATTTTATATTGGTTTGGTCCCTCTGACTGATATATTATTGTATATTACATCATTAGATTATGCATGGTGGTGCAGTGGTTAGCACCATTGTCTCACAGCAAGAAGGTTCTGGGCTCAAATTCACTCTGGCTGAGGTATTCTCCCCATGCCTGCATGGGTTCTTTGCGGGTGCTCCAGCTTCCTCCCACAGACCAAAACATGTAGATTAGGTTCATTTGTAACTCCAAAATTGCATGAAGGTGTGAATGTAAATGTGAGTGGTTGTCTGTCTCTATATGTTAGTCCTATGATCGTCCATGGCGTACTCTACCTCTCACCCAATGTCAGCTGAGAGTGGCTCCAGCTCCCGTGTGACCCTCTAGAGGATAGGCGGTAAAGAAAATGGATGGATGAGTAGATTATTATTACTAAAGCATCAGTGTGTAAGCCGCATGTTACTGTTGTTGCTGCTGGAGATGGAGTTAGTTTGAGCACTTTATATATAGCTAAGTAGTTTAGTCCAGTACTTCCCAATTTAAGGATTGGGCTAGGAGTCATTTTTAGACTTTTCTAATCCTTAAATTTCCTCTAAACCTCTAAATCGTAAAAGAAAACAAAAAAAAAACAAAGTACTGTACTTGAGTCAATGTTCTTACTTTTTACCACTGACTATCCCTTTTTAAAAAAAACTTTTGAACAGCCATTTATTTCCTTTTGTTCACCTAGTTTGCATGTTAGCATAATCCCTCACATTATAACGAAGGCATGTGTTTTCAGCATGAGAGGCCTTACTCCTTATCGGGCCCCTAACCACCAAACCTGACCATGTTAGTTAGTATTTTGTGGGACATGCGATCTTGATTCTGGTTGAGTTGTTCTGGGCCACTGTAAAGGCCACAGCACTTCACAGAGAACACTGCAACTTTTGAGGAATCATAAGATTTGTCACATGCTTTCACTTTCAAACCCCTCACATTAAGCTTCAAACCACTGACCCTGTGCTTACCCAATTATAAATGTCAAAGAAAATCTCACTAAACACATCACACTGAGTGCTTATGCACAGCATATGCGTGTAAACATATTTGGCTATAATCCTGTATGCTGTTTCAGAGTACTCTTCTTACTTCCTTTCTGATTCTGTTCCTTCCTTGGTTGCTACAACACTACAATAGTCAGTAGTAACAAAGAGAGTGCTTTTTTAAATAGTTGTTACCTCCTACTTTAGCTACAATGTCTACAGGACTAAGTCTGCACAACAGTAAACAGACTGATCTAATAGATAATAATACCCTCTAATGACAGCTGCCCCAAAGTGTTTAGGTTAATTGTAACAAATACATTACCCTAACTCTGTCTGCAGGAAACACTTGTGTGAATGTGAGACACAGTTGGATCAGGTTTTCTGGGGACTGTGGCATGGCCTGAGAGTGATTGATTACGAGTCCAATGGACTCAGGTCTCTACTGAAGTATCCTCTCGACTCCTCTTGCCTCCCAAACAAGCAAGCACAAACATTTCCAACACAGTTCTTTTACCTAGAAACAAGCCTGGGGGCTCTGACCAAAACACTTCTGATATAGGAAAATTGAGCTGCTTTGAACTTTTGTGTTTTTGATAACTACTTGGTATGCTTCCTGGAGGATAACCTGTGGGCTTGGCTTCCCATGCTTTAATCCCTTTGATTAAGTGCCAGGGCAAGATAGCTCGGCTCTCAATGGGCCCTTTACCTTCCTAATATCCCCACTGTCCTGAGCTTGAAAGCATTGGTGCTCACAACTCTCAGTAGGTGAATTTTGAGTCCTCCTTAGTCTAAAGACTCCCCTGCAGATTTTTGTTTTTCAAAGTTTGGGCCAATAACCTCCTTCCTGTCTGTGCCCTTTCCCTTGTCCCTCATCCTGTTTTAGGTCAAGTCGTCCTCTGTTCTTTTGCTCTGTTTATGCATTATGCTTCATAGCAGCAAGGTTGTGTGTGGTACAGCACTACACCTCCTTCTCCTCTTTTTCCCTCCCTTTCAGTGACCGGGTGGAGTTGATGGCAGGGCCACAGCTTCCACAGATTAGCAAGGCTCAGAGGAGGAGCACAGTTGCTGGGATAATTATGCTGAGAGTTTTGGGGTTGCCAGATATAGGATGAAGCTCAGGCCTTGGTTCCACACTGGTGGATCAACCCTAGAAAGCTGAATCTAATTGGGGGGAGCATCCGTGGTCTGGCCCATCCAAGACCCTCAGCTCATGGTTTGGCCTCATGAACAACTTTATTTATCCCTGTAAATACAGCTGGACATGCTACAGATCATTGTGCTGTGAACTTAACAATACAAAAAAAAACATACGCCCAAATAAGCACAAACAAAAACATAGAATTTAAGGCTTAACATGTTGGTATAACAATGGAAAAAATTAATGACTTACTATTGCCAGAAATACTTTATGTAGCCTCCCACGTCAGTACTATAAGCCCATCTCAGTCAAATCTCTCAGTTTGCAGTTTGACTCAGCTGAAGCTTAGCTGTGCTGTATCTGTTTAAGTCTTTGTTCATCTGTTTGTGTTTCATACATATTTGAAATGTATCATGATCTGGATCTAAAACCCAAACAATTGCTTAGTGCAACTTTTTTTCTGCTCTTTTATGGGAAATAGTCATAAACCTCGAAGCTCGAAAGTAAATGAGCTTGTTTGGTAGGAGAAAACCTCAAACTCGATATAACTGGCTCATATTTATTGCATCTAGCTCCTGATGCCTGTTTTGATTGGCTCAGTGCTTCTCCAGAAAATGTATGTTACTTATTTCACTGCAGCTGCCCACCAGACAACCACTGGATTTAGATGCAGATAGAAAACAACACACACTCTAAAATTGGCTGACCCTTCCCAGCACTTTGTACCCTCTCTGCCCTCACCACAGAGATATGAGGGCACTCTGACATACTTCTGAGGCATCTTTTGTTATTTATCATGGGTAAATTCTGGCCAGTGTTATTCCCAAACACACACAGATACTGTAACCAAAACTAGTCCAAAGCAAAATCAAGAGCGTTGCAGTTTTCCTTCACTCATATCAAAAATTGGATAATAAATACTGTTAAAACATCACAGATGGGCCGGTATTCAGATCTTTGCTTACTTTTTTAATCCAAGACAGTAGCTTGAAAAAAATAAGGCTATAATGACTGTTTCTCTAACAGTAACAATTCAATTTGCTTGTATTACCTCTTATTGCATTCATCTTTAATATGATTGATGCCGTATTTAGTGGGCCTTACTGTATTCTAAAGGATGTCAGACCTATTGTAGTATTACTAATGGGGTAGCATTGATAAGTTAAACATTAACATATTTGCTTATTGTATGTCAAGTATACTGTAAGTGACCTGAGGAAATTCCTCTAACTTGGAGTTGCATTTGAGTTTGTACTTCATCATGTTTCAGTTGCATTCAGTCTACATATGGTTCAGGTTAAGTACCAACAAATGACTGATGAAAGACTGCTGAAGCCTATGTTCTTGTCAGAGTTTACCAATGAGGTATTAGAGGTGGTAGATAAGTTAGTTTCTATAATGTCCCAAATATCCCATGTTAAATTGACTCCATTGCAGTTTACAACGACCTATGACATCAAATTGTCAACCAAGGAGAGTCAGTAAGTCGCCTAGGAATGCAAACAACAAGCCGGATAGGTTGCAGGTCCATTGGGTTCCCAGATTAGACACGTACAGTCCAGACTCGGTAAATCAATAGCTTAACCAGAAGAGTGAGTAGCCACAGCAGCCAGGCTCCTGCTGGCCTCTCAGATGACATCACCAACTAATCATTAGCTAGAGTAGTTGCCAACTTTTACAGAGTTAGGCTTTGCTGGCCTCTCAGTAGTTTCATTTTTGGCTTTTGTCCTGTGCCATGCCATCTTGCCCCAACACCAAAGCAATGTCATATGGCATCTGAATACTGTAGAAGGTTGAGTCATCCATCATGGTGAACAGCAGCTCGACTGCATGCATGTGTGTATGAGTGCTTGTTTGCGTACACGCCTATGTACATAAATATGTGCAATACTCAAGATGGGCTCCATTACTTCTGCTGAAGGATATCTCTTGACTCCTATCTTTTAAATTATTTATTTCATGAACAGTATATATATTTTGTTGCGGGTTATTGGGGCATGAATAAGCGTGTGTCACGGCCTTTTCACAATCCCTTATGAGCGAATCCCACCCCCCATCTTTGCCTTGCCCCCAGCAGACCCGGCTCAGAGTTCTTCTGATAGCCATGAAGGGATTTGGGCTGGATGGGCAGACCCTGTCTGGGCTGATTGCTTTGAATGGCACTGGCTAAAGCTGCCTTTGAAAGCAGGGGCGTTGATGAGCGCCTTCTCAGAAGAGCCTGTGTAGTCACTGCCTCTGGGAGGGACCCTCACTAATACCCCAGCATTAGATATACAGCAAGAGGCAAGGATCACCAGTCACCCCCAGCCATACACACACACACACACATACATGCACATAGACATGCACACACCCACTTACTTAAACAACAACAGAAAAGTACTTCCAGTAAACTTTTTGAATTTTACTTATGTTGCCTACTAATTGATGGATCTGCATGTCACTCAAGCCAGACAGGGAAATAACTAACTTTACCCGCCCAAAATATTGTACAGTGGAATTATTCATATTGTTTAAGTCCTCACTCAGTTTGATGAACAGCATGCCGTACATCTTTCTATTTGTCGCTGAGGCATATTTGAAAAATAAGCACCGAGCAGCTTGCGAAGACAGAGAGCAAGGATTTCCGGAAGAGTACTCACTGGCTTGTTTTGTTCGCTGTTTCACCTTGTCCTTTTGCTCTCATAAAACACCTTGAACATGAGAGAAGACAAATTACAGCTTCAGACGCAGGTGTCCTGGTGCATTTTTATCTCTCAGCAGACCCCCAGGGTACATTACCTGTGTTCCACAGGGCTGGCTATGACATGGGAGCTGTCACTGATGGGGCCCCTGAGGCCTAGGCTGCTGCTCTAAACAGGGTGGCCTTATCTCTTTGATAGCCTGTCCCCCAGAGCAAGAATCTCTGAACTTAGGACAGGTCTGCACCCAGCACCCCTGACCCCAAACCCAGTTACCCCTTGACTTTGCTATTACCTTAGTCATGGGAACAGGCATGTCCACCGTGAGCATCCTCTGTGATTAACATGAAAACACATTGGTTACACAGCTTCATGATCATTATGGTGACTGGTGCAAGTTGAGGCACGACTTTAGAGTACTCATCTTTACTGTGTTTATATGTATGGAAAATTCCCAGGTAACGCTTGTTAATGGCGGTAAACCTCGTGTCAGTCAGAGTGTTGGGTGCTACGTGCTTGTCTTCCACAGTAGTTGAATGGCTTCAGGCGAAACAAGCTCATTTTGTGTGAAAGAGAGAAAGAAAGAAGGAGAAAAAGAGGTAGCAGTAAATTACTGATAAGTGACAGAGAGAGCAGGTTATCGTGTGATAGCATCAGTGTGGAATGAAGGCCTTGTGTGTGTGTGTGTGTGTGTGTGTGTGTGTGTGTGTGTGTGTGTGTGTGTGTGAGTTAACCCCTTTGACACATCTCATGGTGAGGGTGAAGGTGAGTGAAACACTGACGCGCAGATGAACAAGCGTGGAAAGAAGAGAGACGGAGAGGAAAATGGGAAAGATGGCAGGAGGGGAGTGGGTGGTGCGTACAGCGCGTCTGGCTTTATTTTCAATTGCAGTTTACGATTTTTCATGGTCATGTCTCCCCCTGCCTCCTTTTCAAAATAATCGGCTGTCGGTTTTTGCAAGTCTGGCCGCCTTTCATTTCAGAGGTTTGTTTTTGAAAAGGTTGCTATTATAGCCAAATGGTTTCTGTGCTTCTCTAAACACGGCAAGGCATTAGGCCGGGCTCCGGTTACAGTGCCTGGCTTCTAATGAGAGACCCAATCACACAGAGGGAAAAGACAGATCAGTCCTGCTACACCAGACCCAACCTGTGGTTTACCTCTTGAAACATAACCACACTCCTTCGTTCTTTCTTTTTTTCCCTTTTCTTTTTCTCCCGCTCTGTCGTTCCCTCCACCTCCTGTCATGTCTCTTCTGTTTTACAACTTAACTTGATCAAAGTTGATTGTGCAGCTGCACTGTTCCGCACAGATCTGTAAATAAATAGATTAACACCAGGGCCAAAATCTGGCCTGACAGCTCGCGTGGATTGGAGCCATGGCGCTAGAATTAGTTTCGTCTCATACGGGTTGAGAGATTTTCCTCTCCAGCCACAGACAGTGACTGTGAGTAAGAGCAGTGAAAGGCTGTAGGCTTTTTCAATCGAAAAATGATATAAATTACTAGACTTCTGACACCAACAACCGATATATCAACACGGATATTAGCTGTAGTTAGCTGGCAGCACACAATGATTCTCTGTGTGTGTGTGTGTGTGTGTGTGTGTGTGTGTGTGTGTGTGTGTGTGTGTGTGTGTGTGTGTGTGTGTGTGTTCAGTGTGACTTTATACAGCATGTGTGCTACAGCTTGGACTCGGACAGATTTTAAAACTTGCCAGGAACTTTTCAGTTATTTTCCTCCAGAGTCTCCATTTCTTGCTTGTTGTTCTATGTCCTGAAAAGGAGCCATACAGTCAGACAGTTGCAAATGTTCCGCTCTAATAGAAACAGTTTTCACATGAACAACATGACTTTACATTGATTAATTGTGAATCCATCCGTTTTTTATCTGATTGCCTATTTCCCACTACTTTGTATACAATCACAACACTAAAATGTGCCTCATCATCGATCTGAACATATATTTAGACTAATCCTTTGTTCTATATTTGTTGCATTTCATGACAAACATGTACTATCATTTACTTAGCAATGATTTTGATAGCTATATGCTGTATATGCTATGTATGTAGCTATGGCCTTAGTTTTTGCTCTAACTTCTGGTAACCTTGTGGCTCTCCACAACTCTTCCTCCAGTGTACACAGAGGTCTACTGTATTTACTCTGTGAAGATTGTCTGTTCTCCACTACTGAGTCACAACACCCTGTCAGTAAGAAGGTGGCTTTGACTCCTGCAAAGCTGTAGTGGAAGAGAGGATGGAGGAGGAGGAGAAGAAGGCAGGGAGCACAATATGCACAGAGTCTTCTGTCACTGCCAGACACTCTTCAGTCTTCTTGCAGTGGGGACTATGATTTATGGAAGAGTCTCCACGTTGTAAGAACCTGAGCAGAATCACTCGCTTGTGCAGGAAGAGAGAGGGGAGAGCAGTCTCCTCTGTCCCTGGTGCTTCTCTTACACACCTATGTAAGCTCTTCTTATTTCAATTTCTGTTTATAGTTTTGACAGATTATAAAAAAGCAATGCCGGTTGGATACCTTCTCTTTTCCCCCTTCTGTTCTTTTCTCTTTTTTTTTTCAAAGTGAGTGATTGTTAAACAGTTTATGTATTCTCTTTCTGCCTGTGTGTTTATTGGAGGTAGTGAATTAGGTTTGAAACCATCACTGGAGGTTGTGTTTGAAACTTGAAAGGAAGCCCCCATAGCACAGGCCCCCTCCCTCTCTCTCTATCATCCCCCTACCCTCTTTCTCTCTCTCTCTCTCTCTCTCTCTCTCTCTCTCTCTCTCTCTCTCTCTCTCTCTCTCTCTCTCTCTCTCTCTCTCTCTCTCTCTCTCTCTCTCTTTATCTTTCTCTCTCTCACTCACACACAACCTTACACTCTCTCAGCGTTAGCACAGTTGTCACACTGTGGCGCCGCTATCTGCACATTATTAGTTATTACTTTATCGGCTCCCAAAGCTGTCAGAAGACACCCTCCTGGAATATACAGCAGGCATAAGCCATCAGTCCTCATTACGCTAGACCCGTGTGCAATTTACACCCAGCTGCCGCTCACACAACCATGACAACATGCTAATGTGTATGTGTTTTTTTGCGTATGTGTGTGTGCATACTTCTATGCAGATGACAGGGCTGCACACATATGATATGAACACACCTTTGAGGGAACGCACTCACATGTATGAATGGGGCAGGGCTAATGTGTAACATGATAAAAGCATCCACCAAGGCCTTTATGTATGCGTTTGAAGAGAGCAAAGGCTTATGTTTTTTCATGCTTAGCGCTGCTGCTCCAAGCCACCAGGAGGCAGGGACAACATTGAAAATTGACGCTGAGGACAGCTCAAGTCCTGTTCAACACACAGGTGTGCGGTAAAACCCCTGGAGGCACCTGGGACAGAACAGGGCCCAGCAAGTCAGGCTCGGTGAGTTACTGCGTATCCCAGAGATAGAGATCAACACAAACGCTACATTACCTGTAAAAAAAGAATTGCTTGTGTGCGTGTGTGTTTGTGTAAGAGGGGGTGGAGGGGTTGTAAAAATAAAAAAAAGCATCATATCAACATAATGAATTATGTTTTGATTCAGCCCTTGCATATTTTGCCTGAGGTGGCTGTCATGAACAGATGTACAAGTCAGGTTCTCATCATTACTGTTAGCGTTGGAATATAAAGATTGTGCAAATCAGACCTCCTGCACCGACATGCCGTTGGATGCTTATTACCCAGTCCTGTTGCCAGTGACTAAACTCTCCACCGTTTGATCTAGCAAAGTGGCCACATTAGCACTGACTAATTCCCTTGGCTGTGGGTTTGGAAATAGCACACGTTCCTGCTGTCTCACTGTGATTGTGAGTGTTGAATTAAGTCTTTGAATCATTCCCCTCCTCCCCCCCACACGGTTTTATTAAGAGGCATCAGTTGGGCAGATGCTCTCACCTACCCGTCAATCACAGGACTTGTGTCTGTATTTGGCATGAGGAAGAAGTGGGTGCATGTCTCTGTTATAAGCTGCGTTTACATGGACCGTAATATTCCACTTATAATTGGAATAATAGCCCAATCCGAATAGAAATGCCTCATGAGACTGGTCCAATCTGGCCCAAATAGAAGGAATTTAAATTGGGTCGAGAGGGATGGTAAACATTTGATAATCTGTTCAATAGGAAAGTATTGCTGCCTAAAAACCATGTAAACTGTTGATCCAATCATTTCTCTGTACATGTTTGCCTCACTTAGAGGTAACATTAGGTAACATGAACGAGTTTCCAGGAGGAGCAGAAACATGGCGGTAGCAAAACAAAACAGGTCTGGTCTGTCTCTCCCCCTGTTTAAAGATTGCCGCTTAATTAGAAAGAACAGCACAAACGTAAATATTGTTCCCAGGACACCATGTGGGTCCATTTTGAAAATTGTATTAACAGGCAGAACCACTTTTTCTTCTTTTTCTGTTATACTTCCAGCAGATTAGACGTTACACAGTAGGAGGAAACACTTTGCGCATGTCAAAAAAAGTTATATTCTGATGCTTTGGGGCAAGTAAACACACATCTTATCTGATCACTTTATTCAGCGTCCATGTAAACAGTTAAGTTGGAACCTAATCAGAATGAATTAAATTAGGATAAGGAAATATCGTCTATGTAACCGCAGCTGTTGTTGATGTTTGTTTGAACTTTGTGGAAATATCCACGTTGTCATACATGCGCAGTAGAGAGAAGCCAGTGCACATTCCTTTAATAGATACATTTCAAAGACCGTCCCGATAAATGACTATGTTGATTTATATTTGATGGTTATTTGTGTGTTTATTGAGTCATTTCAGCTTCAGCTGATGTTTATACAGCGATGTTGTTTTTCTTTGTCAATCACTATTGCATGCTCCAATTCTAGAGAATGTATGTCAAGTAGAGAAGTTTTTTTTTAATGATGCATACTGTGCAGCTGTTATAATAATTTTATAGAGGACACACTCTTAAGAAGGTCACGAATAGTAACATTGCAGCATGCAAGCCTTTGAAGCTGTGGTGTCTCCAGTTTGCTTCTTGCGAGAGAGACATGCCCGTATTTGTCTGCTCCTGCATTATCAAGAGAACGCAGGAGTGTGGATGGCCAGCAGCAACAGGAAGGATTTGCTAAGTTGCTCTTGGATAGCTGAGCTTCCATCCCACATAATGCTAAACACAATTATGCAAACTTTTTTTTTTTTCAATGAGAACAACACAAAATAATGGCTTTAATATATGCCCTTACCTCCAGCAAGTGTTTTGTATGCAAATTAGGTGTGATTTCAGGGACGGAGAGGCGGAGTGTCTCTTGCATCCATCTTTTGTTGCCAGGCGGATTAAGGGAGATCTGTTATGGTTTGTTAACATGAGAGCTTTTGATTCGGATTGAAACGAAACCATGTGTAGAATTAGATTAAAGACAATGTGTGGTGAGTGGCGGCTCAGGCATTTGCTGGACTTCACCCGCCCGTACGCCAGCGCTCACCACTGTGGTCCCATTGTTTGGCCCGGCTTCTGTTGTGAAGTGGGTTTTTGTCCTGTTTTTGTTCTGTAATGGGCTATAATAACTTATATAAATCACAGTGACTGAGCTGGAGCTCCACAGTTTGGTTTTGGCATTGATGGAAGGCCTGGTTCTCCAGAGGACTGGTGAGCAGAAAGTCTTGTGTATGCTGGGGGAAAGTTTGAAAGTCAGCGGGCTTTAGGTTTGACAGTGTTGTTTTGTTGTGAAGGGAATCAGCCCGAGGTTTTCTTCTGGGGAGTGAAGGTCAAATAAAGAGAGAGGAAAGCTTTGATAGTGATCTACAAACAGTGCGTTAGACCAGGGCAGGTGAAGATATAAAAAATATAAAAGGGAGCTGAATTTGTGTGAATTCTACCTTGTCTTTTGCCTTGCCTGAAGGGTTTTAGTTTGATATCAAAAAGAAAATGAGAAAAATAAGGATGGATTCCAAAATGAGGCTGTTCTCATTAAAAAGGGCACAAAAAACATCAACAAAGGACGAGAACATGAATAATGTGTTCTTGGAAACTGTACTCAAGTGGAAGTGAGTATTTTTCTAATGTTATGTGAAGGTGCGCATTTCTGATAACGTGCATGGATTATAAATTAAGAATTAGGAATTATTCAGAGCACTCACTGTGTTCATTACTAGTCAGTGATGTTTTGTCAATAGTAGGACTGACTTCGTCTTGTAAGCTTTGGGCGGTGCATTTAGTTACACTGCTGGGAATTGTCCGTAACCCTGTTTTACATTGAAAATAGCCCAGAGTAAAAGGGGTAAGAGGAGAGAGAGAGGGGGGTACAAAGACTAACCACTGATTAATTATGCACATCCCTGATTGTGACATGCTATCTGCTGCTATTAATGGGCAAGGATAATCACTCTGGATTGTAATTGCAGCCTCTGACTTCAGAAGTGTACTGTTTCCAACATCAATCTTCATATGAAACCCTGCAATTTGGAGAAGAACTTCATTTGCGACCGTTGTTGAGTATCCAACTCAGCTCATTTTTAAGAAGAGAAGTGAAGTGTTGAGGAGAAGTGGGGGGAGCAGAAAGGGTGGAGGGTTGCTTTAAACGGTGTCAGCCATAGACATGCAAGTTAGAACAGGAAGCCGTGATATTACTGTACACTGCTTGAGGTTATGAAAAATAATTAGAGATCTGCGTGGCAGAAAAAAAAAAAGTATGTGTTTTGAGGTGGCATATGAAAGTTTTCGCAGCTTTCATTGTTTGAACTTTTAATTCAGCTCTAAATGAGTGTCATTATTCTCACTCACACATGGTATTACTGTGGAGGAAAATATACGAGAGCTTGGCAAAAAAATATCACATTAAAATGTTAAATATGAGTTAATGAGAAAATAACACTCACCAACTGATTTTGAGGCTTCATCAAAACTGCCAAAGAGCCATTTCAGGTACAGTATATTCTATGAAATGTGTTTCCGTAAATGCAAATGTCTGTTTTGTGTCATGTGCGTAATAACTCTGCCTATTAGAGGGAAAATATAAAGAAGATAAATGGACAGTTTATTCCCCATTTTATCCAATTTCAGCACATTTTTTTCATTACAAACTCAAACCTTATAAAAAAAAATAACAGTGAAATTGAGCCCAGCTTTTCTTTTCTTTTTTTTTGCCTTCTCCAAAAGCTTCCCTGGCAGTTTGTCTAAAAGCCGAAATGAAACGAAGAATGTAATTAGAGGGAAGGGAAACTTTTAAGGGGAATTTCAGAATACCGAGCAATCAGAGCCTTAAAAGCAGCTTTTGGTCCCCCATCAGAGAGTCTCCTGCCCACTACTGACACTGTCTGTGGTCAGTACACAGAGTGTAACAGGCCCCCTTTCCACTGAGACACACATCGTCTTACTGTTTTTATTCTACCTTCTGTGGCTGTGCTTTGCTGCTGTCACACCTCCCTTATATTAACCTAGCTGTGTGGCTCTGACATCCAAGAGGAAACCTCAGTATACAGGCTTTCTCCCTCTGGAAAGACAGAAAAGGGAATTCACGTGGTGGTTGATGGAGGAAAAGAAATATATAGGAAAAGAAGACCAGGTGTGTAAGAGGGAAAGACTGGGCGAGAGAAATCTATGAAAAAAAGCATGAAAAAGTCTGTCCTTTGGTTCTTTCAGGCCCACTGGCGAGGCTAAACAAACAGCGAATGCTTTGGAGAGACACATTAACTGTAACTGCCCTTGATCTGCCAGTGTTTAGAGTGCTGTCGGCACGGCTAATAAACACTTCATTTAGTTTTAATGGTGCCGGCGCCTCTCCGCAGCCTTCAAAAGTACCCTTTATTTGGGTCATTTACGGCTCTTCCTCGAGGAGCACCCAAGGGATGGCAGATCCAGTCCACATCTCTGTCTGCCCGAGCACTCCAGGCCTGGGGAAAATTAATAGGGCTATCTGGGAAAAATAAATAAGTGATGGGCTTTAGCCCTGCCAAACAGCCCTGAGAGCTTATTAAGGCAAAGTGAAGGGAGATGGGGCAGCAAAAAGAGAGATTTTAATATGAATTTTGCACCTTTTAATATAGGGCCAGGCTCATTCTTTACTCAGTTTCATCCTTTCTCTGTTTTTTCTTGTCTCTTTTATTCCATTTCCTTGTGCACCCTCACCTACCTCCTTCTTCCTTTGCCTCCGTGTTTCTCTTCTACAGTAATTGTAAACACAGCAATTATGGATTGTGTGAGACTTAATTATAGCTTGTGCAGAGCCCTGGGGGAGCTCTGGCGGAATGCTGCGGCTGATAAAAATGCTAGCTCATCAGCACCCCTCCAATGGTGGCAAGCCCCAGTGAGAGTGGACCAAAGGGAGCCGTTCCCCCAGGGCCCTCCCAGCCGAAGGACCAATTAGTATTAGGCGGGAATTAATCTTAACGGGACACAGCCACTCAAACAGGTCCTCCCAAGGTGAAGAGGAATTAATGTGGTTGCCTTATTGGTTATTGCTGCTGTTGTCTTTCAGGTCGTTCACCCCTCAGCGCATAGGCTTAGGTGTCTCGATAGACCAGATTGGCCTGTAGCTGACATGTGTTCTTCTGCACACGCTGTGTCAAGACACGAGTTGGAGGAAGCTCCTGGATTAGAGGAAAAAAACGGGCAAATCGAATCAGAAGAGAAAATGTGTGGTCTAATTTTTTTTGCTATTAATGTCTACTGCAGTTTCATTTATTCTTCTCTGGAATGTCTTTACGAATTCAGTTGGAGAGATAAAAAAAAATTGAAGTCAGTAGCAAGTGAATGTTTAGTAACTTCTTCTTATATTTAGACATTCAAAGCTCAGCCCTGTTGTCAGATCCCATCAGGAGGGGGCTCATATAGTGATCCATGCCCAGTTTGAGTATTGATTTCTGAGGAGCATGGCTCCATTAAGGTCCTGCCCGGGGGTGTGGAAGGGTCAGCAGGGGAAGTTGTGGGCTGCTGTGACCCCAGCTGCAGTTTGCAATCGATTAACTCTGACTGGGAAAGGAGAAAGTCCTGGGGTAGTAAGCGCAGGGCCCCACACGCGATTAGGCTACATTAGCCCTCTGGTCAGAGCTGTTCCAGAGGTTGCAGTAAGTTAATTAGCACTTTCTTATGATATCAGTGATGACAGGGATAAAGCAGCTAGCATTGATTCGGCTTTACTCCATTTCAGCCGTAGAGACCGAACACCAAAGCATTGGATACTCCCAACCTCCCTCCTCCTAACCGAGCACAATGTGTACGTCACTACCTGGAAACGATTAGTAAGCACTAACCTGTTAGGACCGCTAATAGACCAACTAACCATAAGTGTTAATCTAGAGATTTAAAGCAGTGTAAAGTGCTACTTGAAATATTTGCTGATTAGGTTGGAAGTGTTGCAGTAGAAGGCCTTCCACTGTTTTATTTTGATGTGTTTGCTTCTTTGGCTTCTTGAAATCAGAGGGTTTGTGGATTTGTATGTGTTGCCTCTGACAGTTTGCAGTGGTTTGATGAGGTGAGGTTTCTTTCTTACAATACCCATCCATATACTGTACATATACAAATTGCCTCTTTGCATATGCAGCATAAGGCTTGAGATAGGGCTTCCTCTTTGACATCTGGATGCGAGCCCTGCTCATGATGTGTGTTTTTGCCTGTGACTGCTCATTGTCTGCCCCCGTTTTCTCAAGAGAAAAACACAAAGAGCCTGCACTAATTCCTTATTTTGGCAATTAAAGTGTAAAGGTGTCAGAAGCCGATCGTCTTTGTCTACCCCGCTTACCGCGTAACCAACATCTCCTCATCTCGTCATGTCTCTCCAGTAATCCCTTTGTTGTTTGCCTGCCATTTTCTTTATTTTGCCTCCTGCTCTGTTCTTGTCATTCATCTTTACTCCACCATCTTTCTTTCTGTCTTGCGCTACATCATTCTCTCTCCTCTGCTGGTCTCACAGTACTCCCTTTGTTAAATGAAAGGTTTGCCAATGGATCACTCACGCTCTTTGTTCTTCCTTCTTTGCACTACGCTGCTTTCAATATTGTTTGTTTTACCAGCAGCTAAACTGCAGTACACCTTCTTTTTCTCTCTGTCTGCATCGCTCCATCTCCGCCTGTCTGTTTTTGCTTGGGGCCCAGCCATGCAAGTGAACAGCGACAGATGAAGCACCTTGTCTGTCAACAGTGTTGGAGGGAATTAATCACGATTCAGTAAGTGCTCTGATGAGGATTCAGAGATGCTTGTTAGAGATAGAGCCATCAGGTGTGTCTGATCCGTCATGCACTGACAGCAGCCTCAGGCAGGACACTGAGCCAGGTATTAAGGCCTTTTTAGGGCCTAGTCTTGCCCTCAGGTGCTAGTGGTCATGAGTACACAGGACTTAAAATTAACACCCGTCAACCCACCAAAAGCAGGTTAAAATTAATTATGGTGGCTAGTGTTGTGGAATTGCAGTGTTTAGTGCAGTGTATCAGATCATGCTCACAGTGTCCAGCAAACCTGCTATTCATTCATGTATGTGCAGAACACTGTGGACAACAGATTTGTTGGAAACGTACTGGAGGAATGGCGTGGCACATAAATGCTGCCAGGTGATGTTCCTTTGAAAGCTAATTTTTGTTTTTGCACATATTGAAAATGTGCTCACCATGTTGTGTGTATAAACCTTTTTATTTTCAAAGTCAAAGATTTATTCCAGCCATGAATCATATCTGCAGTCACTCAGATTATTATTACGGTTGTTTTTAATTAAATGTGCTACAAACGTTTTCTTTATTTCTTTGTATAATTACGGTATAATATAATTATAATGTGTAAAATGATGTGTGAATGGTTGGATACAATTACACATAATGTCTTGCTTAGTGAAATATTGCCAATAACTTTAAAACCTCATTGCACAAATGTAAGGTAAAACACATATACACATTTACATATATGTGGAGCATGCCACTGAGAGACAGACACAAAACATTTGAGCTCCTCTGTAAATTAGTGTCTATATGTAGCCGTGTCTTCACATGCCAAGCAAGCAGCTCTCCTTCCTCTGGAAAGCCAAAGTGTATGTTACGGCTTTGTGACAAATCTCTGACATGACACACTAATCAGATAAGAGCTCAATCCCGAGGCCATAGCAGGCCACTGGGACAAAAGAGCAGGTTGAAAAATAATAAATATCTCTAAAATGTTACAAATTATAAGTTCTGCTATTTAGGGGAGTCTATGTGATCTGCTCTTTGTGTCTGCGCCCAGTTGCACATTCCTCAGGGTAATTTACAACATGGCTCCTAGCAGCTTGTTTAATTTCAGAGCCCAAATGAAAGCGTTTGCGGCATATTGGCATATTTTTCTTGTTAAGCAATGTTTAAGGTAGAGATAGACATAGCAGTAATTGCAGGTTTGACTGAGAGTAGGAGTCGAGTTAGCAGACATCAACACTCCCCCTGCCTTCGGAAGAAAATGAGAATAAAAAAGATAATGTTGCAGATAAAGCATGAGAGAGGTATGTCATTTACTTAACTATTTCACAGTCGGGGAGTTCACATGGATCCTGCTGAAGATGCCGAGTAGATTCGAAGTACGAAGGGAAACATTTGAGCGGAAGAAGATAAACAAGAAAGCACATACACACACACACACACACACACACACACACACACACACACACACACACACACATACAAAAAAATAACTGGGACAGAAATTAAGAATGAGGACACATCAGCCTGTAATAGCAGTAGCATAACAAACATGAGCCAAAATTAGTCTCTCACAATAAACTGACAGGGGTATAAAAACAAGCCTGCGTACATGATGTGAGATTATAATGAGGCATTGATTGTTTGTCCTCAATTTCCATTTCAGTTCCTTCTCAAATTGAAGGCAGACACTTGTAAACAGCCATACCTATGTCTTTGCTGTTCTCATTAGCTTTTCTTTTTATTTTCCCCACACGTTGTTGAGCTAGCGGATCTAGATGAGAGAGCCGTGTCACTTCCTGTTTGCGGGAATGCATCCTGTTTTCCTGACCATGTTCTGGTCGTCTGTTCCCGGGCTGGTGTTTATCGCCTGGTTTGCAACTATCTGAATGTTGCTGCGAGGGTCCTATGGGATGTTTGTTTGTACTGTCTTTTATTATGATTTTTTTCATTATTTTTTTTAACTGCCATTGTGGCAAGACAGGAATGTGCCATTGCTTGCTGTTGGCTGCTGGAGTGAGAAAGCCCAATTACCACGGGTCCCAGTGCCTGGTTAGAGTTGTAGGCTGGGTTGTGAGTGTGTGTTGGGGTGTTCTGGTAAGCAGCTGTCTCAGGCCCCACTGGCAGTGATGGCAGGGGGATGGCTATGGTTGCAGCGGTGACAGTGAAGAGGAGGAGGAAGAAGAAGCAGACAGGCTTATAAGGTACTTCTCATATGTTTTGTGCTGCCACCTTGGTTGTGCTCAGCAGCCAGCTCTCCCTGTCTGTCTTCCCACCACTTTTAACTGCTGTCTGATGTTGTAAAACCTTGTATGCGAGTCTGCGACTGAAGTTGTGCTCGTTCCTCCCAGTTTACACAGTATGTGTGGCCAATTAGAGCTGGGGTTATGAGGCAGATGTATGGATTATAGTCTATTATTCCTTCTTCCCTAATGTTGACCATTAACTGCTGTGTCATTAGTTACTTTACCAACTGTGGTGGCAGCACAGGAAGGCACACAGTCTGTCATACACATTTCTCTGTGGGTACATGGCGCGGGACATGAGAATGTGCCTGCAAATGGTGACAGTATTCTGGGGGATTTTAGTAGAGTAAACCAGGAACCACATTATATTGCTGCCATCTAATTAAATGAAAACAGCAAGTCTGTCAGTTTTATTTGAAAATTGTGCTTTCTTGCATTTGAGAATACGTGCTGTGGAATGGGTTCTCACTGTTGAATCCTCTTTTTTTCCCTCAGGAATATACAAACCTTCAATTTGACAAAAGACATGTGTGAATTGTGAGATTTTCAGTGTTGCTACAGTGTTGTTGCAATAAACACAATAGTAACCCGTGCATGATTCCACTCTTCTGCTGTTCCACTGTGGGCAGTGTTGTATGCGACACAGCATTGACTTGCTGTCTGTCTGTCTCATATCCAGTGTGGCAGTGTAGTGAGCGTTGTCTAATGGAGCCTCTGATGAATAATGAGTCCATACACTGGTAATGTTCTGTGCCGAGTAACGGCTGCATTGGTTTCTATCCTGTTAACTCCGCTGGTGTAAGATTGATTGTGGTGTGCTCCACAGTCATACAAAGACACTTCATTGCTTGGCAATGAAAATAAAGCTTCTCCTACTGAAATGAAGAGCAATGGTACCAGGGCAACAGAGGCAGACCAGCGCCAGGCCTGGAGACAACCACAGCCCCATGTCGTCAACATGAGTGAGTGACACGCCATGAAATAGGCACCGCTCCAATAAGACTTATTTGTTTACACATTGCTTTCTGCTAATTGAGGTGTGGCAGAGTTTGTTATTTTTGCCTTAGTCGAGATGAACCTTAGTCGCCCCGATTAGCCCTCTCACTTTACTTAGAGATCCTCCACCAAGACTCTCCTTCAAATTACACTTGACACTGTGAAGAAACATCTAATAGAAGTGTGTAATGGGCTCTGATGACAAACTACACGGTTGGAAGACCATGTAATCTCCCCGCAATTAATTAAAGTGCATCGCAAGTGTGTGTGTGTGTGTGTGTGTGTGTGTGTGTGTGTGTGTGTGTGTGTGTGTGTGTGTGTGTGTGTGTGTGTACGTGTGTGTGTGCATGTGTGTGTGTTAGGATTTTTTTCCCTGACTCCCTTTCTCTCACATCCACCCTAACCAGATGCCACAAAATAACTGAAGTAACATTGCCTGTCAACAGTAAAAGATGAAGACCCATACCCTAACAAAGAAGGGTACTTAGAGCTGGCAGTGAGAGGCAGATGCAGGGTTATTTGTGCTCCAGTGCTTCTCAGTGTCCCGGTAAGGGTCCTCCACAGCTCAACATCTGTACCTCCACCCGCCTAATTACCCACAACACCCCTGCCCAACCGCTTCCTAGTCTGTCACCACCTGAACGCTCGCTGGAGAGGAGAAGGAAAAAGAGTATTACTCCTCGCTGGTCTTCACCGTGCAGTTTTACTATACAGTGTAGTGTTTTTTCCCAGTAAAATTTTTTTCTGCTTCGAAGGTGATTAGTTACAGTGTTCAGCTGTACGGTTATTGATATCAGATATTGTAAAGTGAACATTTTTGGCTGTTCTAATTGTTTACACATAGCAGTACCATGACTTTGAACTGAAATGTAGTTTTTTTCTGATCAGAAAACCATATTGAAAGAGGCGCTCGTTCACACTCTCCCTCCTGCTCCTCCTTATCCATCTTTCCACTTTGTTCTTGCGCTTTACTTTTTGTTATTTATCTCTTTATTTATTTATTTTCCCACCCCAGTATTGATTCGTAGACAGAGAACAATTAGGGCCATTTTGTGGATAATTCCCTTGTCTTTACTTATTTTTATAAGTAAATGAGAAATTTGCCATGCTTTATGTAAGTTTCGATGGGAGCTATCAGTTTGAAGTTGCTTGTGCCATTGATTTGATTAAAGGCATTATCCATTGTCTAATGAGTTTTACACATGGCTGAGTGGTAAATAATCACCCAGTGATTTCTGACCCAGAACTCTTCTTCACACCCCCTCCTCCTCTCATTTTTCTCACTTTCTCCCTTTCTCAGTTTCTTGGAGCGGAGGACCAGACACTCAGTAGTTCACAGAAGAGGTAACGGAAATCAATTGAGACCGTGATTTGAAGAGTTTTTTTTTTCTCTCCTTTTTTTTCTTCCCCAGCTCAACTCAAATTGATTCCATTGCTTGTTTTGCTTTAATATTCATTTTAGATAAATGTTGAGTAAATGTGTAGAGAATGGATATGAATATTAGGTGCCAAGCCTCTTTGCATGAGATCAGATTTGAAAACTATAAATTTTACCCAGCTGAAAATTGTCTGACAATTAAAGCGTGTGTGTATAATAAGCAGTGTCTCTATTGGGTGTTTAGCTTTATCGAGCCTGTCTGGAGATGGAACTCATACCTGCTGCTCTGTGAATAGCAGCACATAAAAGATGGACTGAATATGTTCCCGGGGAATATTGCCCTCTCCAAAAGACCGATCCGTCTTGCTTAGGGAGGCAATCTTAGGTGCGGTAGATAAACTAATATTTGTGTATAACCTCAGTCAGACAATACAAATGATCGGATGATTTTTCATCTCCTTATGCATACAGGGAAATATGAAAAATTGAGGTTTAGGAATATTTGCAGGGTCTGCGAGGCGGCTGGCTGGGCCGCTGAGTGCCCTGGGCCACGCTCCTCACCAACGACTGCCGAGTGAAGAGTGATGAGAATATTATACCCGTCTGTTTCCCGTCACTCCCCATCCTCCCCTCCTACCTTCTTCATTCTCTCCTCTCACCACACTAATTCATATGGCCACAAGCTGGAAAGAGAGGGAGTGAGAGTGGTGAAATGAAAGAGAGAGCGCTACACAGGCCATCTTTGACTTTTGCCGTCTGCCCACCACCCATGATTGACAATCATGGTTCTTTTTTATTGTCCCTTCCACCCTCAACCAACATCCACTCCACCACCACCGCCAACTTGAACCACGACACACGCCTTTCCCATCTTCTGACCCTCGGCTTCCACACTGCTAACAAAAACTTATTGGGTTAATCTACTGGTGTTACCGGGCCAAACTATTCATCACATTTGGGAGCTGATGGGGAGGCGGGGGTATAGTGTAGTGCTGAAGTTTTGTCATTGCAGTACTATGAGGCTACAATACTAATACTAAGAGTTATTATTGGATAGCATCAGTGATCTAAAATCCCAAATGCCAAAATTGCCCTTTAATAACCCCTTTCTTCATGCAGCATATATGGTTTAATGAATATATAAGTTACAGAAATACCTTCACTTTGCACTAAGTCTTTTTTTATAATATACAGCCCTTGAGTGTATGGTATAGCATGAATTGTACCAATATCGGTCAGGTAAAGGGCATGTTTCACCATAAGACAGTGCATTTGGTTCCTTTCAAATATAAGAGCCTAGTGTCCCTCTGTATCCATCTTCTCTGCCTTGGAAAAAAAACTGCTGAATCCCACAGAATCCAGCCATCAAGTGCAATTCCTCTCACCACCACCCCCTGACATGGAGACGGTGACATTTACCCCCACGCTCCCCTCTCCCTCTCCCCAGGTTTGGGAGTTTTTATTTTTAGTTTATTGTGTCGCCTCACACTGAAGCCTCCATGTTTTCCCTTGAAAACCTCTCTGTTTGCTCTCTATATTTCTGCATTATCTGCCTTTGCCCTCTGCTTTTCAATAGGTCCTTTTTCTCCCCCCTTTTTATTTCATTTTCTCACTCCCTCCCTTCTCTTTGCATCTCTCGCTGTATCCCTATCCCATTCTCTCTCTCTCTCTCTCTCTCTCTCTCTCTCTCTCTCTCTCTCTCTCTCTCTCTCTCTCTCCCTCTCTCTCTCTCTCTCTCTCTCTCTCTCTCTCTCTCTCTCTCTCTCTCTCTCTCTCTCTCTCTCTCTCTCTCTCCCTCCCTATTTTAGCCTTACTGTGGTAAAGAGCTACTCCCCTCCCCTGTTCATGATAAATCAGAGGTCTGAGCGCTGGCACCCGGTCGGAGGCATCAGTCGCGAGGCTAATGAGATAAGCGGTGCTCATCTCTCGCCCCTGTATGGAGATTTATTGGGCCAGGATAAGCAACAAGCTAGCCATCACTCTCAGCCAAATAGACTCCCCGCCTGCATGTGTTTATTCTTATTGCACTGCCACGACCACTGCCGCTGTCAGGGGTGGAGTAGCCCCCGGAGGCCTGCTCCATGGTATAGGAAGCCTAGCCCTGCTCTCTGGATCATTACCTTCTATTAGATCAAGAAAACAAGCCTCCACACTGGGGCTCTGAGTGACACTGATGGTCCAATTTCTCTCTATCTCTGAGGACCACATAGGCATATATGAAACAAGATTATTGTATATATTGGCTCCTCACATCCAAGTGTCAACAGTGAGGTCTTTTTTTTCTGTTTGAATTTGCAAGCCCTCCTTTTGGTGCATCTTACATAATGAAAGTTCATAATTATTGATGTATGTGTCTCAGATAAAAATGCATTTCAGTAGTGAGGTCAAATGTCAAGGGGCATTCAGGGGCATGTTTGGATGGATGTATATGTTGGCCTTGTCAATGAGAAATGTGTGATCTTTGAATTTTCCGTTAGTCTCTATCTAAACAACCTGCTCTTTATAGTGTAGCCTTTCTAAACTTTTAGGCTAACTAACTGGCTCTAAATGGGTTACAAGTCCACTTTGCGTCCAGGATTTAAAGCTAGGCTATAACTTTTGAAATAATAAATAACACAATGTTCCATTTACAAATGAAAAGTTAAATTCAAATGCAAATAAAGGCATCCACGCTGAATTAAAACACTCTTCAACCTTACTTTGTTTGGTATGACCAGTAGCTCATGGTGGCTCATACTAGCTAATGTTAGCAAACATAAGCTAGATGCTGATGTGTTACAAACTCAATGACTCAATTGTGTGACATATAAACATTTTGATTGTTATAGCATAAAAGTGAAACCAAAAGTACATAACTGTTTTCATGTAGTTTGCAAATGGTGGGAATGCCACCTTATACAAAGGACTGCAGATCAGTTTGTGATTTATATAAGACCCTCATATGCTCATGCACAGGTGGGAAGTATGGGGTTTGTTTTGATTTACGAAATGTTTCAAAATTAACAGTAGAGGAAATGATCTTGTGTTTCCAGCTTGCATGTTGCAAATCTGTAAACCAACTGACTTTAAAAACAATTGAAGGGTAATTGAATGTCATTATCATGTTATGGTCACATGTGGCCACAGTGGCCACTGTTCTGCAAAAGTTACATAGTCCCACTATGACTCCTCTTCTCCAGCTGCTTATGACAGCACTCATTTCAGGAGAGCAGCAGTCTACCACATTAACTGTCGCCCGACTGGTGTCAGAGAGCTTCAGGCCAGGATGTGCACATCCAGCACCCACTCCTCTCTCCACTCCCTCCCCAGTGCCACAAAAACATACACTCCACTCACCCAACAAGTTCTCCACAAATTGCTTTTACCCTCCTCACCCCATGAGTCTACACATGCACACACAAACTTAAGCCTGGGCGGGGTAGCGGGGGTTAGTTTTTCACCACTCAGGTTATATTTAATCACGGCTGGCGGATGAGGAGGCTTTTCTCTTTATGAAAGGTATTAGAGCAGCACTGTGTTTTCACTCAGCTTTACACTCTGCCCTCATGCTTTTCTTCCCCTGACCTCTGTTACCATGTGCCAGGGAGGAATTTGATAAAGTGACATCGGGCCCCCGCTATCTCTTCCTCTCTCTCCATCTCCCATCTCTGTCTCAGATTCTAATAGTGCGTCTGGCAGGTCTGGACTGCCTCTCATCTCATCAGTGGGGTCACACCTTTGGGCTGCCCTCACTCTCTCTCCACCAGCACTTGCCTTGTCATTTATTTTACTGCTGAAGTGGCCAGCGAACCGGCGGGTCTGATTCAATCTCCTACATCCTGAGGCTGATGTACCGGACAGAGCCTTCACCGCCTGCAACACTGCATGCAGGAATGAAGAGGGTGCAGGGTTTTACAGCAGGAAGATGAAGCGCCCCGTGTCTTGCAACTTCCCGCTCACCGCTCATCCTCTGCTTTTTCCTCATTGAACCTGAACCTTCGGAGAGGATTTTTTTGCGCCATACATTGTTAAAACACACTTCCGTTAGCCGAGGAATCGCACTCTGACAGAATACTGTATCATTCAACTTTCCCTCTGCATCCTTATGTGACTTGCTCCAACCCAAGTTGATCTGTACAACTACTCAAGGGCCCCATTCTCTTTGATCTAGCTAAAGTTACAGAGAAAAGTGAGAAGCATTGGGAAAGCTCCAGCAGGGGGGTTTACATGCCCTTTCAACACTTTGAGAAGCTGGGGATGCTCTCCATTCTGCTTCATGTTGTACCCGGGGACTCTCCCCACTTCACTAGCATGCATCAGCAGACACTTGGTCATTAGGTAGATTGACAGTGATTGTCTGTCCTGCAGAACTGAGGCAGCCTCAGCTCAGCTCAGATGCCTGCTTTGAAATGCACACATATAGATTTTGTGTGGGTGAACAGAATTAACAGAAAACGTTACAAGCGAAGGTAATCGATAATGGTGTGAAAGATGCAGCGGACAGTGTGGAAATCACATTTTGGACAGGTTGCTACTCCATAATTGATTGGGTGTAGCTTTAAACCGCCTTTATTCTTTAGCTTTGAGCTAACGGTCAGTGCCTGACTGCTGCTCATGAATCAACTACTGAAGAAAGCAAAAGGTTAAAGGTGTACTGTAGATGATGGTATTAAGCCAAAAGTGAGGCAACCCCTGAGTGTGATTTTCTTACAGGTACAGAACGGTTGTTGTTCTCTTTTCCGTTGCTCTGAATTCATGTTGCCCTTATTTTGAGAGAGCAGAGAGGAGGATTTTGTGGGCTACATGAGCTGGGCATGTTGAACAAAAAATGTTTTAAGTACCTTTTCTGTTAGAAACAACACAAAATGGTGGTGAGCAGTAGTTGTTGGTCTTTGACTGGTAGCACATCATTGATGAGTGATGAGTGGACCTGCAACTTTGCACTGTTGTTGTAGTTGCTCGTGCCCTCTGTAAGAATTTACAGGCTCCATTCCCATTTGGGAATGAGGTCAAATTCATAACATCTGACTGCTCTGGTCCAAACCAGATCTGACTCCTGTGGTTTGCAAGCATCCTCGCTGTCCTATCATATTCCTGCATTAGTTTCCTTCCCCATGTGTCTTCATGTGTGTGTCTGTATGTGTGCACATGTATATTCAGGGAGGACAATACTCTTGAGGAGGCTGGGGACTGTCCTCTATTATTCATTGGTGGTAATGAGTGAGAGGAGCTAGCAGCATCTGTGGACTTATTGATCCTGTCCTCTGGTTTCGTGCCTCACCTCCGGTGTGAGAGGGGGGTTTTGGAGGGTGGGCTCAATTCAGATGCACACCTCTTCTGTGGAGGCGAGGGAACAGGCCCACCCTACTGTTTCTCCACCCTGGCTGGCTGGGCATAGGACCTTACTGTTTCATTGTTTTGGTTTGTACTTCTTGTCGTGCCACGGCTTAGAGATTAACTCAAGTGCCATCATATCTGTAATTATACAAAATATGTCACTGTTGTGTTATGAGAAAACTCCAATTGAGGTGATTTTTAAATTTTTTCCTTTTAGTAAATCATCAAATGATGCTCTGTGGGTTTACAGAATTTAAGGTATTTTTGTATTTTAACCAACCATCTTTTAAAGCCCATAACTCTACCAATAACTACCAATATGCAAAATAAATCCTGAAATGATTGCATTTTGGAGATGGTGAAATGCTATCATTTCCTTGCCTTTGTGGCTTTACGTTCAGATTAATGTACAGTAGATTTGTATGAGTACCCTAGGATGTGAATTTTGGAAACTGCCACACAAATAAAATGTTGCAGTATAAAATGTTGAATTTTTATAAAGGATGTGAAATGGCCATTAGGCAAAGACCCGCAGCTGGCCCGTTGACCATATACTATATCTGAGCCTTGCAGAGGCCTCTTTTTCCCTCCCCGTATTCCCTCAACCCACCCATTTTACTGCCTTAGTGCACAAACACAAGCAGGCTAAATTAGGCCGGCCCCTTTTTAATACCACAGAGAAGGGAGAAGCAGCCATTATGAATTATCCTTAATTACAGCCATTTCCTAAACTAATAAAGCTGCTAAATCTTTACTGCAAAGGTTAGTTTACCCAGCATGCATAAAAACCACTGCATGTGTGTGCATCTGTGTGTGTGTGTGTGTGTGTGTGTGTGTGTGTGTGTGTGTGTGTGCGTGTGCATGTGCATGTAGGTGTGCCAGCTCATGCATTCAAGCATACATGCTGGTGATTGGTGTGTGTAAAGAGTGTGTGTTTGTGTGTGTGTGTGTGTGGGCACAGGAGAGCTGGCTAGCTGGCAGCACCCATAGTCCCATTAATTTCACGTGGGCTCCCTATCACCAGCCACAGATGCCTATAGACACGTAAATGAGTCTCCAGCGAGCGGTGGGCCGCCTCAGCCAGCCAGCTCGGGCCTAATGGGCTGGAAAGCCAGCGTATGTGACGGCAGGAGATGAGGGCCTTATTTACACTGGCAGACATTAGTGGATGGACGCTGATTCACTGATTAACACGTCAGCCCCCCTCCCACTCCCCCACCCCATGCCTCCAGCAGTTCTCTTCATCCTTTCCCTCTCTCCCTTCAAACCTTTACACTCATATCTACACACATAAATATAAACATAGAAAAGAAGCATCCACATACACACATATCCTCTACCACTACCCCTTATATCTACCTTTTCCTCCCCTAATTATCTCCCTCCAACTTATACCAACACAAATGCCCATACCAATAGACATATACAGTACACACCAAAAGACGCTCAGACACACACAAACACACAAACTCTCCAGTGTTGGAAATGCTTGGTGGCAGGCTGCTGAGAAGGGGGAAACCATTTGTGAATGATAGCTCCTGTGGAAAGATAATGTTTCTCATGCAGCGCAGAGTGAAGCGCTGATGGAAGAAGATGACTTTTTGAATGGTTAAGTGGGTAAACGTTAGATCACGGCCGCAGCGCGCCCATTCGCCTCACCCACCATCAATCCCTCCCTCTCCCTTTTCCCTCTCTCCCTCGCTCTGCCTTCCCCTCTTTCCGTCTACTAGATTGTTTATTGAAAAGGCACGAGGAGGCCGCCGATAAGAGATGCAAGGCTAATGCCATGATTTGTGTCAGTCACGCCGTACAATTTGTTACAATCGCGACACTTATCACAATATAATATGTTTATTCTGGTCAATTAAGTGGCACAGGAAGGCTTCTGCATTTGAAGTGTCACATTCAAGATGGGACGGGGTGAGGGCGATCAAAGGAAATGGAACTAATCTAATTGTACGGCATCTCACGCTGCTGCCTCCCCAACCACTGCGATTGCCAGTCAGCTTATGAACTGATGCATTGTGGGATAAAAGAGGGGACATCAGTGCAGGTTTAAAGATACAGAGATGGCCAGGTGTAGGTTTTGTTAAATGAGCATGTGTATGCATACAGACACAGTTGTTGTAATTGTACGCACACTGTAGCCCAGTCTTTTAAATTTTACCATATGTGGATTTAACACACATAAACAAACATGTTTGTGGGTTCATTGGCACATTTATGCGTTCAGTTCACTTTGGCAGATACAAAAATACACCAATACATAAATATGCCTTCCATTGATATATGATATACAAAGAACAACTTTTGGACTTTTTTAGGTCTACAACATGCTGTACATATTCACACACTCAGACACACACATGCATATATACAGTACACACACACGTACACACCGACACATACACTCTCCAGCACATATTAGGACAAGTATGACAGAAATGCAAACGAGGTGTACGCAGTAAGTGCACAAATAATCATACCATTACGTCGGTCTGTATAGCTGTGCCTTTGATCATGTGTATTAGAGCCGACACGTTTACTTTTGTAAACACACAAACGCAGAATACATGAGTACATTAGCAGACTTTTATCCAGGTCTACAGCTGCCTGTGCGCATAGACACACGTACACATGCACACACACCTGGACACTTTGTGGCTTGATTCAGGAAAGATCCCAAAAGAGTCAGAGTATACATAAAAGCAGGCCAGGCGGTGAAGGCAGGCTGTGTAGCGGACCAGTGCTTCCATCGATCTGAGAGGGTTCATTAGGTAAGTGCTGACATCACAGATTGATGTCTCTTTAAACCAGTGCCTGCCGAGGAGCTGACAAGGAAAATCAGCACTATTGACTCCCTTAGTGGTATTTGTGTGTAAGGGTGTACGTGTGTGTGTGTGTGTGTGTGTGATTGTTTGGCTTTGCAAGTATATTAGTGCGTGCCCATACACGCTTACATATTTGAGTACATCAGCGTCAGTGTGCACATGTGTGCGACTAAAATTAACGTGTGTACTAGCATTTGGCTTACTGGTGTGTCTGTGTGTGTGTGTGTGTGTGTGTGTGTGTGTGTGTGTGTGTGTGTGTGTGTGTGCGTGTGCGTGTGTGTGTTTCCCTAGACACCACACTAAATACCTGGGCTCCAGAGGTGTAGGTTTTCACTAATGTCGCTAGTTATACACTCAGCCATGCGGCTAAGGAGCCTGTCAGCCTGTTTTTCTGCCTTTCCATCACCATCCATCCATCCATCCGTCCACCATCACAGAGTGGGGAAGAGATGGAGTGGAAAATGGAGATGAAGAGTAAAGGAAAGAATATAGGATGGAGGAGTCAGAGAGGTGATGGACTATCTATATTTCATCATCACATTTAGAAACATTTATGTTGTTCAAGCTTCTGACTACTTTGTAATCCTCAAAGAATCTTGACATGGGGCTGGTTACATTTCATATGAGATGATTTGGAATTTCATTTATTTGCTTATTTTTAATTCATGTCATGAAAAAAAAGACCTAAGTTTGTCCCTCTGTATGGCCTCCGGTCCCCTCGCCCTGTACTTGTCGATTGATTTGAGATGTCGTTTGTATCTGATGTGTTTCTCTAATTAAGATCTGGGCAGAATCATTGGCATTGAACTGCTCCACACGCCCATCGATTGGAGCGAGGAGGGAGTTGGTGTCTGTAAGGATAGTGTGGACAGGAGTGACAGGAATCAAACTGGTGGGGTGAGCCATGGCCACAGCGATGCCGCACCAAGTAAAACCTCCAGAGTCATTATGTTTTCATACGTATCAAAGAGCACGTGAACAGCAGCAAACAGCAGAGATTGTTGCATTTGGTTTTGCAAATACAACTCCGGTGACCTTCTAACTGTAGCATCGTTTCTGATAGCACCAGGCTGTTAAGATCATCAATTTCCTATTTTCATGTTACAGCTGCAATAAGCATTTTTTGTTGCTGCTGATCTGCATCTATCATAATCCATAACAAAGTATTCAATACTTTGTATTAAATTTCAACAGAGGGCATTGACAGCTGGAGATCAACTGCACATATTTAACAGTGTTATACTCTGATGGTAATACAATAAACATTAGCTCCTCTAAACACCATGGCACCACTTCCTGCTGCTTCAAATGAGCCATTGATCAGCTCCTCTGGAACATGAACAGAGTGTCTTCATGTCCAGTGGAAATGTCTTTAAACGATCTGTAGTCTGGCAGAGACAAAGACTAATTGACTTATCTGGCTTTAATATATCAATACTCTCAAGATGCTGGATTTTCACAAACAAGAAAAAGTAAAACTGTTTGGAAAGTTTGCCTACACTTTATTTTAGCCTGAGCTGAGCATAATGCAAAGTAAGTGTTTGGATTGTGGAATGTGTAGAACCGAAGGCATGAATCCCTTCCAGGCCATCACTACCGCAGGCACAACCCCATTGGCTGCCTCCAGGAGATTAAAGAGAATAATTGCCATCTGATTGGCTGTTTAATTTTTCATGGACCTTTGATGCACAGGGTGTTTGTATTACCTTTATCAGCAGGCATAATAATGGGATAGAGTTTGACACACTTAAGTAAAACAGGCTTTTTCACTTGGTAGAGGAGCCACTGCTTTTCGTCTCTGCAGAAAGGAACAGAATAGACTGCAGTGGACTGTTGCGATCTGTCCAATGCTGTACTTGAGGAGTTTAGCTGCCAAGTGTGTACTTGTTTTAGGGACATTTAATTGGATTATTTAATTAATTTCGCCAAAAATTCTGTTTATTTAATTTTAGTAAATTATATTCTAAACTTGTCAATTTTTATGTTTTTGGATTGGATTTAAGTAGGTTTTAATTGTCATTTTTTGGTTTCTCAGTATGTTTGAATGGAGTGGGAAAAAAGCCTTTCAGTGAATTCAGTCGAATACAGCATTACCAAAAAATACAGTCACAAAATGTACCATTTGACTGAGCTAGCACACAACCTGTTAAAGTAGTTGTGTCTACAAAAACAGAATATTTGAAGGTGGTGTTTATTGCAGGGCTGTATTCTGTTGTATTCTGTTGTATGGACATTTTCTTTTTTTCTAGTCACTTATGTGACTATGCACTTATGAATGTAAACAATATTTACCTATTTGAAAAGAGCTGATTTTATCCTCATTACTCATTTTGGGAATCCTCTGGACTCAACTGCAGTATAAACTGTGTTTTAGCACCTCACTTAAATCAGTATAAAAGTATATGAAAGCTAGTTGTGCCAGAGCCTCCAAGATCAGGGACAGCTGCAGTTGACAGTCCCATGTTCATACCTCTGCCTGGTGACACTAATCTCTTCCTGTAGGTGACCTACCTCCCCATTCCCAATCTGTCTGTGTGTTTAGGTGTGTGTGTGTGTGTGTTGTGTGATGGTTGCAGCGCATGTCTCCTCTGCGGTTCCGCTTCGGAGGTCCTGGAACGGTGAGCTTCTCATGGTTGTCACTTTGAGGTGGGAGAGCAATCATTTCCTTGGACAACAGTCCCATCCTCATCCCTGCTTCCCGCCTGCTCGGATTAGTTCCTCTCACTGAGAAAATTTGCATCCAAAATATTTTCTCCTTATTTATTTTTTTCTCTATTTTTTCCTGTTTTCTATTCTTTACATTGTCTACCATCTGTGTCTCTTTTACTCTGTTCTTCTCTGTTTCCTCCCTCCTCGTTTTCCCCCGGACACTGTAGAGCATTTTATTACAATTGTCAGAAAGAGTAACAATTCTATTGTGGGGTGATTACGACAGGGTGTTTTACCCACAGATCACCAGAGCAATTAAAATCTGTAAATAAGGCTACCCATGATGCCTCAGTCCAAACAATGGGGTCCCGTAGGAAGTGCTTGTTTGAAGGAGAACTGTGGAAGAGAGAGTTTCTCTCTCTTTGACTCTCTCTCTCTCTCTCACTCTCTTTCTCATTAATTAGGAGACGCTCCTTCAACCCGACACGCCTGTGTCGATGGGCAGCTTTGCACAATCGCAGTGACACATATTTCAGACACAAGATGAAGTTGTTTACTTTTGTGTAAGACCTCGCATTACGCCACTGCACTTTGTTTTGCAGCATGGCAAAGATAATGCAGGCCTAATTGTGCCAGCTACAGCTGTTAGTAAGAGGGGAGAGAGAGTCCTGCGGCAGCTACTGTGAGGGTGTAGTCGAGCCAGCAAGTTTATACACATGGATGTGATGACACATACTACAAAATATGACACTTGGAGTTTGAATTTGACAAAAGTATATAAAAGCAATGAGGTAAGCGATAGAGAAGTTGTGATAGGAACATCTATGAAGAGGATATTCTTAGATATCCTGCTTGAACATTGTCATTTGCAGAGATTATGTCCAAGGTCCCTTTACTCCTGGCTAATCTTTTGGCCTGCTTTTCTTCTAGGAACTGGGCTTGGCAATCCTGGCATAACCATAAGACATTCCTGCCAGACTAGGAAGACAATGCTGCCAGATAATGTGATATTCCTTGAATGAACAGCTTAATTAGGGCTTAAGCTAAGTGTTAGCACAGAGAGCTAGTGCTGTTCTGTCTTAGTCTCATAACTCGGGGTTGCCATTTTCCACCTGGTTTACAGTAGTTCACAAAGTGATGCAAGCAACTTGAACGCCTCAACTACTTTTTAATGTTTCTTTTTCTTTGTAGAGACAAAAGGGCTCTTTGTAGTTTCGTGGGAAGACATGTGGAACATGTCATGTATTTGGTGTCAGGATGTGCGCGTACCGCTTCCGCAACCACCCCCGCCCCGCTTCATAAATTACTCACGAGTGGAGTTTGGGCAGGTTGGAGCAAAGGAACCAGACAGATAGAAGGAGGGACCGTGGGAGTGTTGCAGCTCAACACAGCATTGCAATGATACCAGGCTCCGTGGGCCTTACCAGAGGCTATATGCCTTACCAAGATCCTGTTTACAGTCAGCCAAAGAAGCTGCCAGCCACCCATTTCCATAATGTTGCCTGCGGTCCTCTGTGGAAACTAATTTCTCTCTGCCGGAGATGCACCATGATGCTGCTTGCTCTGTACCTCTCTCACTTTGCATTCTCTGTCTTGTGTTTCTCTCTTTTGTTTCCATCTGTTTTCCTCCCATCTCATCTTTCCATCACTTCTTGTTCGCTGCGTCTCTTCTTTTTCTGTCTCCCTCTACACTCGTCTTTCCTTGGCTTTCTTCCAGCTCTAATCATTGAATTCTGTTCTTTCCTGTTAATTCAAATCAGTAATTGTTGCCAGTATTCCAGGAACATGTTGTCACTCAAGGGGTAGCAAGCCGAATTAGATTGTGGGCATAATAACGAGATGTCTCATGGTAGTGCTTACAAGGTGCACAATCAGTATATAAGTTATATATTTTTTGTGTTGTTTGTGTGTTTATAGTTTAATGTGTGTGGAGACTGGGGCTGATTGTACTCTACTGTACCTGTCCATTGGGATAGTGTGAGTGTGCGTATATGTGTGTTTTTCTTTTATCAGAAGTATAGTTTATAAAGTCTCTATGTGTCTACGTGTCGCTCTTTTGTGTGGAATGTGCATGTCACTGTGTGCATGTGTGTGTGCACATGCCTTTATTAAAATATATGTGTTGGTATGCAGATATCAATTTAATTGCGTGTATGTGAGGCTCATTCTGCATATTTTACATCCATGTCACTGTTTGTATGGTTTGTTGTTCCATGTACGTGCATGCCAGCGTGCCATGTCCATTCTGCTGTGTGTTTGTGGTCATGTTTCCACACTTGAACACATCTCTGCGTGAGCCTGCCATCTTCAGTTCTTTTCCCTTGTTCTTTTCTGTCATATGTTTGTGCTGATTTTTTTTTCTGCTTCAGCCACTTGTGTAGTTGCCATGTTCCTGTGCCTGTACATCAGTGAGCATCTGCTCTTTCAACAAGGTCCCCATGGCCTCAAATGTCAGAGCGAGCAGCTGCCAGACAAGTGCATTGTGCAGCAGGCTTTTGTTTAGCCTCCTCCTCCCATCCCTCCACTTCTTGTCCTGTGATGTTAACTGTGATTGAAAGTAAGTAGGCAGCAGCCGAGTGGAGGAGAGATGAGGGGAAGGGTCTGTGCTCTTTAGAGAACTGAATTCCTGTAGTTTGGAGTGCTGCTTTTGCAGTTGTACAGAGCCGGACTGTTCTCCAGGGCTTTTGGGTCAGTTGGGGGGATGGAGGTGTTCTGTTGTGCATTAGGTATGGCTTCCTCTACCCTCTTGTGTGAAAGACCACTTCAAACTGGAGGCCATTTGTACCTTGTCCATATTGTGGTTCATGTGCTATAGGGCATCAGGGGACAAACAGTGTGTGTGCACACGCATAAGATGTCTTTCAGTGTGTGTGTACATGCACACATTCGAATTTGCCTGTGTATGCTCTTATATACCATTTCTTAGTCTTCACTTGCAGTGTAACATTTTAGACTGTGGGTCCCCTGTTGCACTTCATAGTGTAGATGGTGCTACAGGATATCACAGGATGCCTGTATCAGAGTATATGCGGCCCTTGTTGAATGCATGTGTGTGTGAGTGTTTGTGTGTTGGGAGAGAGAGAGAGAGAGAGAGAGAGAGAGAGAGAGAGAGAGAGAGAGAGAGAGAGAGAGAGAGAGAGAGAGAGAGTGAGTAGTCGCAGGACGGGAGCACTGAGGCAGAAGAGATGGAGGGCGAAAAGACAGGCAGGTACCCCCCAGGAGGGGCCCGGGGGGCGGCGGGCCAGGGGTAACCCCTCCAGCTCCCCCCCAGCACACTCTGCTCTGCTCTCAGACACTGCTATTGATTTGTCCAGCAGATAAGACCACAGGTTAGCTGCTCTGCTAAGTACTGCCCTTTTCACCTCCTTTTGCCTGCAAACAAAGGCTGGACACAGGCTCCATTTTATGTCAGGTGATGTTTCCTTGGAATTACTTTTTCTAGCCACTCAGCACCGCCTACCTATACCTTTTCTCACTGGCACAAAGCATGTATGAACCATCAGGGGGCACTATTAGACTCGCTCTCACCCTATAAAGGGCCCAACCCAAACCTGGCATAGTTTTCCGTTGTCTTCTCCTGTAGGCTGTAGGAAGCCATGAGTTCACAGCTTTGGCAGGTCTACAAGCTGTGAGAAAAGGCACTTTAGGTGTCAATCAATCCTCCACCTTCATCTCAGGATACCAGAAAGTAGAAACTCTGTGTTAATTCAAGCCTAAAGTAGATGAGTCCAAACAGCAGCTTGAAATTTTGCATGTACTTTGCTATATGTGATTAACATGTGTAGTGAAGTGTAAAGTTTGAACCTGACAGATATAGACAGAAGCCGAGGCAACTCTTGATCAGCTTACGACAGTTCACCTCATTGCCAAGCTCTTATGTGATTGGAAGTCAGTCGGCAATACCTCTGTGCTCGCTGACAGATGGATGAATCAAGTCTTCAAAAGGCCTCAACGGTGACACATTAACATGAGCCGAGCTTCCTGGAGGACTCTGAATTCTGAGCTGTCGCAGGTGGCAGATGAGATAAAGCTACTATGCTGCTCTGCTTGTTTCGTAACATAACCCGAGTCATCTTGAGAAGAAAATTGGCACCTGCTTGACATCTATTAAAAAGCAGTTTCGGAGATGTAAAGGAGAGTTGTTGTAACTCGTCTTGTATTTTTAATTAAAGCAACCTCCACTGAGTCATCACCCGCCTTTCATGTGTCCGAAGTCAGAACAGGTGTGAAGGTAATACAATGAACAGTGAAAGAAGGAACACCACAAGGGTGTGGGCCTTATCCAACTTCCCACGCTTTAATTGCAAGCTTGTATGTCCTTACAAGACACTGCAACATACTTTATCATTGTTAATTAGGAAACTGCATGGTAGAACAGTGTATTACCAGCTTGTCATATTGTTTGCTTTTCTTCTTGCACATAGTTGCAAGTCATTTATCATGACACAAAGCCAGACTTGTTAGTGTAAGTTAAACTGGTCCTCTCTCAGATGAGAAATAGAGGCTATTACCAGCAATGCCAGCCATAATTAACAAATTGCTTTCTAAGCTGAAGCCCTACCTATAAAATTTGACTAGAATAGAACAGGCATCTTTAAAGATATCAATATTGTTTGATGAGTTTTCAACCAATGCAGTTGTCCTTATTTCCAACATTACTTCATAAATACGCAAATGGCAGTCATCAGTGTTTCTCATAAGACTGCAATACATGACGAAATATACAATGTACAATATACAAATGTCATCACAGTAGTGGAGAGTACACACTAATAATGTTGATAAATATTATATTAATGCTATAAGTTAATAATAATGATATAAATAATAGTTGAAAAGTAAATGTGTAGATGTAATGTTACCTTTTTTATATACTCATTACTATACCAATGAAATAGACTACATATTGTAGCATCATAGGTTTAATTCCAATGAGCAGCATTTTTCATGTGAGTATCCACATCATAGCCTAAGGTATATCTCTCAAAAACAACTAAAGTGGGACCTGCTTGACAGTTCAGAAGGACCGTTCTTAAAAACAAATTGTAGAAAGAGAGAGGAAAAACATTCACAGGTTAAAACTCATGAATAGTGACATAATAAACATATTCAGTTACAGGATATTGGAATAAACTATGAAATGCATGCAGTGTTACTGTATGTGACCCTTTTTCATGAGAACTCATTTTATTGTCTCTCCAACTTGAGAAAAGATTTATCGACTGATAATTCTGTGGTTAAACTGAGCTGTTGCCAGCCGCATAAATGAACATGGAAGACACCTTTGACTAAAAAACAAAGCGCTCTTGGTACATCCCAACTTCTTATCACTTGCCCAGCTCACAGGCACTCTTAGCTTTAGCTGTTTTGCTAGCTACCAATACCACTTACCTGCGACATGAACGGGGAGGACAGGAACTAATTGCAGGGACAAATGTTCCAGACTGTGGGGTTTGCAGTTGTCTGGGCCTGGTCCAGGCCCTGTTTATCTCAACCTCTGTTGGCAGTCATACACACACCACACGCGCTATGCTCTGATTTAACCAGAGGCAAAGCCCCCGCCTGCCCCCACTATCTCTCATCAAAGATTCATAAAGGCAAGGTTCTCAATGATTTTCTGTCTCTTCCCCTATTCGCAGCTTGTTGTCCTCACCCTCCCTGTCTCCTGCCAGTCAGACAGCGGAAGTCAGGCGGAATTACAGCTGAAGTGGCCACTGGCTTCCAGGGTGTGTGTATGCTTGTGTTTGTGTATTTGTGTGGTGTGTATGCGCGCTTGCCCTGTTAGGTGTGTTGGTGTGGGGAGACACAGGAATGTAGGACGTGGGCAGTAGGGAAAGAGGACAGATGGACAGGGACATGTTGATTTTTGTGCTTAAAATGTTAGGACCCCCCCCCCCCCCCCTTCCCATGCAGGGGATGGAGTTAGGCTCCACCCGCTCCTGTCTTCTCCTCATGCACTCCTTCCGCTGCTCTTTGTCTTCCGCCCCCAACCCCTGAGCCCTGTGCATCGTGGCAGCTTCCACACTGGCTCTAAAACGAGCTCATTCAGAGCCCCAGTCACCAGGCCCAGGGCACACCATCTGTAGCCCTCTGAGTCCTTCCGTGTGTGTGTGTGTGTGTGTGTGTGTGCGAGACTGTGTTTACCTCATTTATGTGTGTGTCTGTTTGTGTGCAAGCTAACAAGCACCGGTGTGTGTGTACGCGAGTGTCTGTGAACCCAAACCACCGTGCCTCAGCCTGTTAGTCTTGCTACTTACCAGGCTTAGCCAGATGAGGGCCACTCAGCCCGGATCTAATTCCTTCGACTCTAGCAGCACTTCACTCCTAGCTCTTTATGCCTCTCAAGTGAGCATCTGTGACCTTGGCTGACATCAGAGCGGGTTAAACTGTGAACTTGGAGATGTGGCCACAGCGACTGAGTTTTAAGCTAGTTTTTGGATCAGACCTTCCACACAGCCATCTGGGCTTCTATGGGGCTCAGAAAGAGGTTATCCCTTTCTTACTCCTCACAGCTGACCCTGGATCAGCAGTAACTGCAGAGAATGTAGAGAGGAGCATTCTCACTGGGATAGGTAGTGCAGAGCAAGGATGTTTGCAGAGTGGAAAAATCATTAAGAGAGGAAACTAACGAGCAGAGTTGATCTCTGTTACCACTTCAGTTGTAATCCCTCTGCTTTTACTATGCTGAGCTCTGCTTTGGCTTTTGATTTATTGTTGTCCTTTGTGGCAAGCTAGCTTAGCCTGTGCCACCTTTTACTTCAACTTTTTTTGCCTTTTTTTTTTTTTACACGACTAAACAATTAAAAGACACCCTGTACTTTTCTCACACCAGAACAATGTGAACAATGCTCATGTCACCACAGACAATGGGTTGGGTTCTTTGAAACACACTCCTCAGTTATGCAGGTACAGTTATTGCATCAAGTGATATTATCACTACCAACAGAACATTAATAGGCACCAGTTAGACCACAAACAGCTTTCTCTCAACACCCAGAACAACTTTGAATGAGTGATTTACACACACACCTACACAAACACACGTGCCAACTCCTCTTCACAGGCAGGTACGTATGTACTGACACACACGCCCACACACACACACCATTATACTGCATTCTCTGGCTCACTGCGTGCACTCTTTGCATCCTGTTCGTAGCTGCGCCTCAGGGCCTAGCCTGGCTGCTCTTCCAAACAAATTGCTGGCTGTTCACAGCGTTTTAAATGCTGAGGCCCTTTAATTACACTATTTACTTAATAGGGTGAAACAAAACTCGTGTTCACGCAGCAGGAGCACCAGGTGATGCAGAAGTTCAAACACCTGGCGGAAAGCACTCCTCTGGCATGGATGCACAGCATACACATGTGTACGCATGAATGCACACACACATAGCATGTTACAAATACTTTGCAGTCGGCCTCTCTCAGGCTCACATTAAAAAACTTTGCTCAGTTTGGGACTTTTTCTTGTTTGTTTATTCGAAAAAAATAAAGCAGCAAAACAAATGCATCTGGGAAAGTGCGACTCATAAGTTACTGTATACTCAACCTGACATTTTCAGAATGAGTTCATCCTGTACTGTAAATAGAATGAGTCATGATAGTTTTAGTTGTTGACTTATTATAAATGCTCATGCTCATGGGAATGTGAACATCTTACCCTCTCTGACACTCCTTTGTTTATCCATTTAAAGGTTAACTAAAAAGGAAAAAAACACCAACTGAAATTAGATGAAAGGATAATCACAATTTGCACTTTGGAATTTACTTTCAGGTTTCTTTCTAAAAGTGCAAAATTGTGCCTGATGGTGGCACTATAGGAGAGGTCAAAGGGTTCACCAAAATTTGTGTGTAGTGAATATTTTGGGGACTTGTCAACAAAGTACACAATGCCTCTCCAACAGTGCAAGCAAAGATATCTATCAGATCATTATTATTACAAGTGTGACAGAGTCAATTTAGTGGCGCGTGCTTCAACTTTTGTCTAAAGTACACATGGGTGATTTTTTGAAAAACACATTTCTAAATGACTTTTTATTTTCTACTTACATCATTCATTTACATGATTAAAATGACAAATAATAATTAATACTGTATGTGATCAAATGTCCTGTTAGCTCTTTGTTTTTACAAGAACGTCTTGTCTGTGTTGATGGCCATATTATAGACTACGCCTGGACCTGTCCAATTTATGAGGTTCAAGATTTATGATGGTGCTGTAGGGTGTGTTTACAATCACTGTTTTTTTGAGCCTATCATGTGATCTCATCATGAGAGGCAATGAGGTGACTTTCATCCGCAGTTTGAACAAAATCTCAAGCTTATTGAAAGGATATCAGAACAGTAGATTGTCCCTGCTTGTTTGTTTCCGTGCTTTGCTTAAGGGAACAGCAAATTCAATGTTTCTCTTCTTCTCTTGTAAAACTGTTTAACATACATATTTCTGAAACCCAATATCTGTTGTGCAACAGTTTAAAGCTTCTATCTCACAGTTTAGCTTTACACAAAAGCTTCAGAACTTAATACCACGTCCCCTGGAGCAAGAGGGATGACTTGTAACTAGGCAATTGAAGTTACAATAGACTATAATTAGCTGGGCCAGCTTGACCCTGCCATTGTCACCTGAAGACAGGTGGGAATTGTGCCCATGTTGGATCGACCTTATCGTGTGACTGGGGTCAGGTGTCGTCCAATGGCTCGGCTGTATAGCTGTCGAGGCAAGCCTCATCCATCACTAGCATTATTGCACCATTCAGATGATGCCCACAAGGCAATGACGCTTGGCCAAGCGGGAGGGGGCATGCTGCGGCGGGGAGGGATGAGGGTTAAAAATGATCGTTTTACAGGAACAGTCTCAGAACAACAAGTTTTCACAGCAACGGCGTGCCTTTGCCCTGGAAAACTAAGAGTTAGTGCTCCCAATAACACAGTAACCTTCTTCCTGATTCCCTAACAGGAGATTTACAGCCTTCCAACGCTGAGCTGTGAAGAAGTGCAGTCACTTGCAAGCTCGTAACCTCTTTACCCTCGTCATCAAGTACTCGTATTGCTCCCTTTTCTCTCTTTGGCTTTATAAATAAACAGCGTCATCAGGAAAAATGCCACCATCTCTTTAAAACCAACTCTAATTAGTTTTGTCTGTATATATCAAAATGTTTCACTCTGGTATTTTGCCACATGTGGCTTGTGTGGGACGATGATGAAGAGGGTTCTTGTGTTGAGCCAGGCATCCATCACTGATTAGGGGTGTGACTGGCAGGCCCTAAAGTAAACATTTGTTTTGTTGTTTGTGTTGTTGTTTTTTTAACTTTTCCGTCAAGCCAGCTGCTTGTGTTGAGCTAGCCTGTAGCTGGCACAGGTGGCTAGTAGGCCACTCGGCCTGGAGCACACCGCACATAAACTCTTTCTCTCTCAAATACACACAAACACACACTTACGAACTCTTTTTCCTTTTTTCAAGCTTACACACACACTTATACAGATCCAGAGCCTAAGGGGGTGATCTGTCTCTTCGCCCCTTGTCGGAAGAGTAAACGGCCAGGAGGGCCCTATCTGTTTGTCCTTTTCCTGCCTCTTTTTTTATTAGAACCTGATTGCATTTGAACAATAGTTGTCTGCTCGTAAATTTTGCGCCTGTGTTGACATTAGGCCACATTCCATCTCATAGCCTGAGGAGGAGAAGGAGCAGGCCGGGGTGTTCGGTAATTTGTTACGCTGTTAAGCACCTAATGGACGTCCACCTGGTTTTTTGAGAGCGGTAGCTGTAGTTCAGGGGCCTGCCTCCTTTGCACTTCCAGACTGCAAAAGTGTTTTATTGCCTCCAATTATGATGGCGTTTAGAGGCTACCTAGCTTTGTGTGTGTTTTTCGGTTACATCTGTTTCACCGTGCTCTAGAAGGGGCAGCCTGCCAAGCCACATCAAACACTCGGGGTGTGAAGCATGCCACGGCTGTGCAGGTATGACGATCCTTCTCTGTGTCTACCATAAACTCCGACTAACCCTACATACAGTACATGGGCCCAATGCAAACTTAGGTGCCTGCATTCCCGACAGGCTGGAGATCACAATTATGAGCCTTATTTGTTTCATGTGGTTCAATGAGCAGCCCAGACTGCAGCTGGCAAGAGGGAGACCTCACAGAGTCTGAGGAAGGGGTTGCCCCACCCAAAGGTACCCATGTTCCCTGGCAGAATCATTGTTCCCAGCAGCAGCACCAACAGAGCTGCGGTGGCACGTGGGGGGGAGTGTTGAACTCACCAAGCGGCACCCACCTCGTCTCCCACCCCTCCTTGCTAATGCATTTTTGCGTGGTTTCCACAACCATTAATTAAAGGGAAAAAAGAGTGCATCAGATGTTAGTTTTATTAGCCCAGGCTCCTTAGAGGGAATCAAAATGAAAGGAACATATGTCATGTATTTGATGACGCCCCCCTCCTTCTCTTTCTGTTTCTCCCTCCACAATTGCCCACCTCACACACTCACAAAGTGTACAGTCAGCAGCTGTCTGCAGACACAATAGCATTTGATTGATCCTGAGGAAACGGTTAAGACGCAGCCCTGCCCACGCTTTCTGGCTGGCTGGCTGGCTGGCTCACATTCTGCACCACTTTATATTAAATGCTGAATGTGGCAGTGATTGGGATAATGGGAGTTGGGGATGGTGGGTGGGGATCTGAGGCGCTCTTTTGGGCTCTAATGAGGATAGCCCTCAGAGTTCACAGGACCTTTGGAGTCCTGGGTGGTGTAGGCTGAGATCCCAAGCTTCACACCTCACAGGCTGGGTCTTGTTCTGTCATACTGCCCTCTTCATGACATCAATAATATCTTACACAACGCAGTAGAAAGTTAAGCATGTGGATAAATGCTACCTGTCTGTCTCTCTCTCTCTCACACCTGTTATATAACTGACTGATATACAAAGACAAATGTGCTCAATCGCTCATTTCTTACACAACATTGCATAGACATAGATTGTACATGGATAATATACTTCTCTCTTTCGCTCTCTCCTTGGGATGGGATTGCATGCCTTACCTTCAGGGGTTAGGCTGATTTATGAGACACATGCCTGTTTTTTCATGACTTGTTTGATTGCATTCTCAGCTATCAGGGCACTGGGGTTGCCAAGACCATAAAAATTCACACCTGCACAGGATTGAGAGTCAGATGAAGCACAGGCAAGAGTATGAGAAAGCAGGTGATGTGAGGTATTTCGCTTCCATGATCAGCACAGACATATAATACAGCCCAAAATTGACACAGATGATTGATTGGTGTTCTGAGTCATTGCTCTTTTAAGCATTTTTTTTTTTTTTTTTGTCCAGTCCAGTGTAGCTAATGCTTAGGGCATGGCACATACTTTGAAGATGATTCAATGTATAAACAAGAACCATCTAATGAAACTTGTATCTCCTGTCCTTCAGTTATTCATTACCATACAACAATGGACAAAATATTCAAGCAGCTGAAACCACAAACACATAACCTATCAAGCATAAGTTTCAGTCTTTAAGTTCTTTCTGTATATCCATATGAACAGAATAAACAGATTTATATGGGGTGTATCCAGTGGATTGGACTAATATCTAAGATTCTGATATTTCATAGAGTACATTCAAAAGACACATTTTCTGCACTGATGCACAAACAAAAACGTCATTTGCATGGCTCTCCCGTAAAACAGTTGAACCACATCAAGTTTAGAAAAGATATCGGAGCGTCTTTAAATCCCTTCCAAAAAGCTTTGCATCAATGCGCCACGACTCCACCCCTGTCCTAAGATGATGTCAAGCTGCCCGAGCTGTCTCGTCCCATGAGGTTACAAATGACCTCCTGTAGCAATAATGCAATAAGTGTTGTCTCCTATCTGCGTTCTCTGGGTTCTTTTTCACTTGGCTTGACACAATTGTGCATTTATCAGTGTAATTGCATGAGTCGGAAGCACTGATGTTGTCTATTAGGCGGATTTCCATCCTGTTAAGAGCAGAGGGCCTTTTAATGTATGGCCCTGCTTGAGTGTACTGCTACACAATTACACACCAGCCAGAGATTGAGTGGGTTGATGATGCTGGTGATTGTGATGGTCGGGGATGGTGATGGCAGTGATGATATTGGACCACCCCGCACTCTTCTAACAAGCCTTTCAGAGAGAGACTAAGAGTGAAACAACAAAGTGAAACCGAGGTTAATCATTTTATTTACCTGTTTTTCTCCCTCTCTCTTCACCCTACCTCTCTCTCCCTCTCTCTTTCCTTTCTTTAACCAAGTGATGGAGCCTGGACTGTGGACCATGGGGGAGGAAATCGATGGGGAGCGCATTACAGTAAAACGTATTGATTAGGAGACCTGCGAGCAGCGTGTTGGTCGCAGAGATGGTGGAATGATGCAATGCTTAAAGGAATTTATCCTCTGACTTTTACATTAACCTTTTATTGACTGCTTTGCCTGTCCATAATTAACACTCACTTTAGCTAAAGTGGTTAGTTTGAGCGCAAAGGGGGCTCCGGCCCTTATTGCAGCAAGGGCCGTGGAGCTCCCGTCCCAGCCGCAGTTCAAGTGCACTGTGCTGCATGGAGGGAAATGCCTCTGTGGAATAGAGGCAATAGAATCCTAGATACCTTTCACATTAGCATACCATTTGAGTGGGGGCCTGCCAGGCTATAAGGTTTCAGGGCAAATTGAAATGAGTGATTGTATTGCCAATCTCTCTTGACCGAGTGCCAGATGGGATAGTTAGGCCCATATCTGTCTGGGGTTAATCCATTGGAACAGCCCGGACTCACAAACACATACTCTCCCTCCTCATCCCCTCCACACACACCTCTTTGTCTTTGACCTTAACTTTAAGGTGGGCTGTTTTGCCATGGGAAAGTCTTTTGGTGAGCCTTGTTTGTACGCCACTGTGGCTTACGCTGAATTTCTAACAAGAGCCCTGGAGAGCTTAAGGCACCTCGGTTGATATTGACTTTTTGTTTGGTTCCATTTTAGCAGTCAAGGGACGGCACTCTGTGAACAGTGGTAGATTGTGTAAAAGTGTGTGCTGAATTACCTACACTATATTATCTTTGATAGTCTTCCAGTCTTGATATCTTTTATATCTCTGGTAAACCTGGAGCCTTCTATTTTCAAGCTAATGTTGCAAGATCCCTTGTCAGATAAATTCAGCATCTCTGTTGAAGGTGGCTGATCAGGTTTTTACGGTATGTAGCCTTTCATTATGAGTCTGGGCAGCAGAAAAGAGGCGAGTGTTTTCTCTCATAGCCCTGCTGCATGAATACTTAATCAAGCCAAATCAAAGGCCTGGGTTCCCTTGGCCTATGGTGTCCTCAAGCTGATGTCAGCAGAACCACACTGTGTGTGCTGTCTGGGTCAGTTAGCACTTTCTCTCTCTCTCTTGTTCACTCTGTAGATATGTATGCCAGCCGTGTCCTCCTCCTCCTCCTCCTCTGAAGTGGCGCTTCCTTTAATTCGCACCCTAAATAAATGATGAGAACATTTAAACACACGGCTCGTCGCAAAGCCCCAAGGTCGCCTAATCGTATTATTTATGAAGTGATGTGCTACATAATGGTACTTAGTGCATGTTAACAGATGCTATTATCAGGCCCTGATCCAGAGCGCAGAAGATATATTAGAACAGTGGATGTTAATGCTGCTCCTCACCACCGTAATGCAGCAGCTCTTTAAAGGGCTAACCGCACCAAAATGCAGCACTTAGGCCGAGAGCCAGTCGAACATTAAGTGGCTCCGACGAATATATATAACCACAAATTGTGGCAGCCCCTGGCTGTCCCCTGACAACTTTAACATCCCTTCATCCCATCCATAACCGACCCCCATAACCCTCTCTTTGTCTCTCTGTCCTCTCCATCCCCTCCTTCAGTCACTAGCCACAAGATGGTGGTGGTCATGTTTTTTGTGTGAAGGGTTTGTTTGAGGTTTTTAGGCTGTGGGTGGGGTAAAAGGATATGACAGGACAGAGCCTGGCATAATGACTGAGTTGGGAGTATCACTGGCATTGTGGCTCTAGAAGGAAATTCTTCGGCCACCACTCACACACACATGCACACACACACACACACACACACAAACACAGTACACACACAACATACAAATGCCACCCTCCACCTCTCCCTCTTGCACCTCCAGGTCAAGGGGTCACTCTCGTCTGTCAAGAGGCAGAGGGAGGGCAGATTTACAATGACAGGCAGTGGAGCGAAACGCAGAGTCACCGCAGTAAATATTTACACTGTGTGACAAAAGATGGGGCTAAGGTCTGTGGGGGTTCCAAACACTGTAGAAATTACAACTAATGTCAGATTATTAATCATATACAAATCATGCAGTGACATGAGAAGGCTGGATTTCTCACTGCTTTGTCAGGATTGAAACAACAGTGAGTGATGTTCTTGTGAAAGCATCCTGCTTGGTGAGTCTGTATGTGTGTAAGATGAATGAGGCATTAATCATAATACTTTATATCATGGCGCCTCATCAGCTTGACACTCCTGCAGCTATTTATTACATTAGAAACACTTCCCTGACTCATCACTCTCTCCCCTCTCTCTCTCTCATATACAGTTAATTCAGTTTATTGAGGAAAGTATTGACAAAGCAAAGAAGTCCACTGCAGATAAATATCAATGATATCAATGTTGGTATCAATAAAATATGATAATATTTAACAAAAATGTGGAGGAATTCTTTTTCTTTTTTTTTAAGAAATCTCTCATTGTCACCTTTGCCAATTTTCCACAAACCACATGTGTGCAAACAGATTACACAGACACACTTACTCTCCCACATCCTGGAAGGTCTAATTGGGTTCAGTATTATTAGGAGTCATAAAAACAAGAGGAAACACAGGCTGACTACCTCCTGGTCAAACACACAACACCCACTGTGTGTTTAGAGACGACACACACACACACATACACACACACACACTCATTTACATACTGTATTGTCAAACCCCTAACCCTAACCTTAACATCACAACTAAACGCCTAAACTCAACCCTTATCCCAAACTGAACCTAATCCCAATTCTAACCTTCACCTTAAAACCAAATTTTGAACCTTGATTTGTCATTTGAAGTTGTGACGACTGGCAAAATGTCCACAGGGAAATGTCCTCACGATGCTGGTTTTCAACTGAATTTTGTTCTCTCAATGATAGAGAGACACAAAGGACACTGACTTTAAGCTTTTCTGTATATTCATTTGCATTGCTAGAATGACCAAATTCTACCAGGATGGTTCCCAAAAGCAACATTAATACTGGGTGCTCACAGTTATAAAGTAGTAAACTCCAGGTGAATACAAAGTTGTCTAGAAGTTAAACAGGTCAACTATAAACAAAGAGAAGCCTCTGGGCTTACTTCAGGCACCCTCATACCGAGCCAAGGATGTAGTTAAAATGCCTTTATCAGTTAGAGCATATCAAATTTAAACACAGTAAGTGTCCAGGATTACATATCACACAATAAATATACCACAAGTATGCTATGTGGAAAAGAAGTTAATAGTCACCATTATAATCATAACAATATTAGTACAGCTGCCCTATTTGGTGTATCCAGGTCTTAATGAGGAAATAGGTTTCAGAACTTTTTTTGTAAATTGGATTATTGTTTTTCATTGTTGTTGGTATTAGTTATTTTTGAGTTATTTTTATTGTTATGATTATTACAGTGAATATTAACTTCTTTTCCACATAGCCTACTTATGGCATATTTATTGTGTGATATGCTGGTGCAATCTTGGCCACTAATTGTCTATAAAGAATCACAACATTCCTCTCTGAGGATCTCTTTGGGGATATTTTGGGGATATATATATATTTTTTTTAACTTTAATGTGTCTTACCGAAAAAAAGGCATTTTAACTACAACCCTGACTAGGTGCAAGTGTGCCTGAAGTATTAGCCCAGAGGCTTCCTATTGTGTGTAGTTTACCAGGATGGTATTGTCAATGTCTCTGGTAGCAAGTTTTGTGAGTGACCAGAGACCTTCCTTTTAAACACGTGTCCTGATGCTGAAGAGAGTCTACCACTTGGTTTTGATGAGAGGGAGGAGTTAATGGGTGCGTTTGTTTCCTGTGTCTTGTCGCCTCAGGTGCCATTCGAGTCTGGCCCAGACATTACCCCCTGAGGAGGCCCCTGTCGACCGGCCCTTCTGGGGTGTGGATGACCCCAGCATGCCACTGCCCTTTGATCTGGCTGACATCATCAACAGAGTGGAGTCACTTCTATGGAGGTAGGCCCAAGATGGCTAAAGATGTCAGAATTATTCTTATTATTTATTTATTTTTTTAAATTAAATGAATTTATGTCAGGGACCATGTACAAAAAAAAACTATTAATCTCAAAAAAGAGAAAAGATGCTAAATATATGTATACTTTTGCTTGCCTTAATTCACAGGTGGTGTGTTGGTAGTGACTTTCTGAAGTTTAATGGTCATTTTATAAGCATGATACACAAAATATATCCATACTGTAGCATGTTTTTACATTAGTCTTTCATACACATGCATGTATACATGTCTGTATAATTCCCTTAACTCTAATTTAGTTAAATAAGAAATGTAGACAGTATTTTGCATATTGTGTATGCCAGGCTTCACGTGTGCAGTAGCTGGCCCCAAGGTGTACAAGCAAACTAAATGGCCACTTAGGGACAAATGGAGCATGAAAAAAATGAAATTAACAATTGTGGAGAACTTCACTTAATCCAAAAGTTATATTTAATTTCAGTATCACTTTCAGCTTTGAGGGGGTAATCAAACTCTGCTTAGGACTAAAAAAAAACTTTGGTTGGTCCTGAATTTTCACACAGAAAACACACACCTGCTGTCACACATACACACAAACTCTGCCAAACCATTCAGCAAGGCCTTCCTCAGATTAATAACATGTACACCCTATATGATATATAATAATTCAGTGTTGATATATGAATTACTTATGGCATTTCAACACTTGTCTGTAGCAGGTCTGTGAATGGATGCCATGATGCATTTTGATCATTGGCTGTTTCTTTTTGTTATTCTCTTGAACAGGATGTGAAGGATGGATAGAGGGAGTGTGAAAGCAAAACAAGGAAAGAAAACCCACCAGCTTTTCTGAATGGCCCCACATTAGTTGACGAGGACAGACCATCGAAGACAGTTCCATTTTGATCACACCAAGATTGATTTCCTTTTGATTGGGGCATCTACATTCCCCCTACTCCACCCTTTCCACCCTTCACCCCTCCAAGTTGACCCCCCCCCTCCGGCATCTGAGCCACCCTAGCTTGGATTTGGCTGGAAGGAAAAAACCAGACGACCACAATAGCAAACCAGAATAGTGCTTCAGTAACATGCTAACAACGCAAGCTTAGCAACAAGCTACTAGTGTCACAACGGTCTAACGAAACATAAGTGGAACCTGCATTTCAGTGTTAGCATACATTGTGTAGCTATTTATTATTTCAGTGTACTCTGTTACTTAATCTCATGTAACCCAGACATGCTTTTATCAATGGATTGACTCATTCTCAGTAGTCACAGTACAGTACATACATATATGCTTTCTACTTGTCACAGTGTTATAGTACTGTATAGAATGGTTAGAAATCCTCACTTTGCTCTCATGATATTGAATTCTTCACTTGTGTATAGTGTAATCCCTTTTATTGTGTTCAGAAGTGGAATGAGCCTGAAGAGACCAAAGAAAGATAATGATAAGAAAGTTATGAATGTCACCCATTGGAGAACATGAAGATTTGAAGTCGTTCAGTGTTTACGATGTGATGGTGTGCTTGTGCCATATTGATGTGTGACAGCGTGTAAGTGTGCGTTCGTATGTGTACAGTTAGCCATGTGAATATACGTGTGATCAGTCGTTGGCCTGTGAGTTTGTGCGTGTTCACTCTCCCACGTGTCTACATGAAGGCGAGTGTGTATGAATGTGATAGTGTGTGTGAGCCTGTAGGCAGCCTGCCAGTTGTTTGTTCTTGAAGATGTGCATATGGAGAAACAGAGACTAGCAGCGGGGCCCCTCTGCCTCTGCTCTGATGAAAGGCAGCTCTGATAGAATGACCCGGAACACAACCGCCGTTTCTCATAAACAGCTGTTCAATCGCTTTTAATTACTCTTAAAGTGTGTAGAGCACCACATTCCCCTGTAATGCTGCGGGCCATCCGAGAGAGCGAGAGAAAGATCCGGCGCTTCTGACAAAATCCACTTTCAAAAAAGCTAAAAAGGGTGGAAAAGGGGGCCGACGTCAAAGCAGTGTAGCAGCCCTCCTCGTTTGATTTCTTTCTCTATCTAGTTCATGATGAAGTAGAGATGCTGTTTACTATTAAAAATGCAGAATGCACTCGTTTTTTTACTTCTGAAGTTTTTTCCAAGATGTTAATGGTTGCCAAAAGCTGTTCTTCTTGCTTCTTTTTTTGCTGCGCCTCTGTTGTTTGTTGTTGTCAGAGAGATTTGTTTGTAGATCGGCAGTAGCATTGACTTGTTTGAATCACTCTGTGCTCCCTGCACCACAGCTTGTCTGTCTGAAGCAATAGGAATGGCAGTAAATAAAAAACAGTGTTTTATCCAACGACCTGTGTCCCTCTGTTCTCTGTGTGCTTGTGTCCATCACTTGCTTAATATCTGGTGAATAAAATGCACCACATGTAATAGTTTCTCAATGCATGAATGTGTAAGTGTTAAAGTAGGTAAATGTTAATTGGTTGTATTTCTCCTCATTTATCTCATCTGGCTCTAAACCTATGCTACCCATGCAAGCATGCATGTGTCTCTTTACTCTCTCACTGTGAGAGGAGATGGAGGTGAGTTACTGTGCTCTGGAGAACTATTTCTACAGAATTGTACTCTTGACCAAGATAAATAAGAACAGGAATGGACCTTTCTCAACCAGATGTCTTTTGGCTCAGTGGAAGGAAAATGACCTCAAATACTGTATATCCACACCAAGCCTAGGTCAAATAGTGCTTGTGTGTACAGTAGGACTACAAATAATTCATAATATTTAAGTTGATGAAAGTGCCTGAATGGCCAGGTTTGCTGCATCAGCACAATTTAATGTGCCACTGTCACACTGTTACAGAAATACATACACAGCTGTCAAAATGGAGTTAAGATTGTTTTTTCTACTTAATTGAAACAAAGCAGATAACAGATACAAGCGTGCATTCAGTATAGTGCAGATCTCTTCCAGGTGTGTACAGTCAAGATGTGCACAAAAATATTAGACTAATGGGTCCAGTAGTATGCAAGATTAGCTGCTGACTGATGAATACATGGACACACACACGGCCAAACACATGATCCCAGAGATAACAAATTACCCTTTTTGACCCATCAATAGCATGATATCATGATACGGATACTTTCCATAACCTGTAAATTCCTCAAAAGTAGACAAACATCATAACTGACCTAAAACTACTCACTGAAGTTATGTTGTTTGTAGTTTCATTAAATTTACATCCAGTTTTAATGAAAAGAATATGTTTGATTTCACATCACAAAAATGTAGTCACTACCACTTAACACCAATACTTCATCATTCAAGGCTTTTTATTGAATGAGTTTGGGCTTGTTCTGTCAGTTGGCCTCTAGGGACAATGTTCATTTCTGCATGGAAACAAAGAGGCGTGGACTGAGGATTTGCTCAAGCGGCTTCCATTTATGAGACATAATGGGCATTAAACCTTGTAGTTTCTCTACATCTGCTCTCATTCAACACGCCTTTGTGTCAGCTCTTGTTTTTTTAACTACCTGCTTCTTGCTTTCTGTGTTTCTCAAAAGTTCAAAGGAACCGGCTGGATTAGCAGAGCAAACAACTGCCATGACAGACTGATTGATGGATTGATTGAGTGATGTCACTCCCAGTGATGAAGTGATGGTTAATGCTCTGTATGTCTCTCCTCAAAACCTCAAGCCACCACCCTGTCCCTCCTCCCCACACTGGAGCTCCATCCCAGAGGTGGTTCATGTTAACTACTTCCTGTAGTGGCTGAGTGACTGAGTGATGGATGAGTGTGGAGGGCTCTCCCCCTCAGGGGCCAACTGGAAAAGGGCCTCACTTGCAGAGACAATTACACAGAGCTGGTGAGAGCCACAGGTATGCATTGTTCTGACCGGGGTCAGCCGCCAGCCAACCAGCCAAGCCACTTCAATTAGGCCAACAATAGGCGCAGGGAGAGATAAAATAACCAGGTGTGTGGTGGAGAAAGGTATCGGTTTGGGGTCATATCCCAGTCAAATGTTTCGGTGTATGGCTATAAGGTTGGGGTTGATGTTGTGCAGCAAAATGAAATCTGAAAATGGATTTCCATCCAAATGTCAAAATGTTTTTATATACAATGTATTATCTATTTAATATTATTATTCATATTTATTATGTTATTTTTATGAATAATGATTATATCCATGTCAGTAAAGAATAACTTTATTTTACAATTAGAATTGATGAAGCGTAGTATATTTAGCATGTTTTAGAATGAAGGTTGTGTATATTGTAGTCATTTTTGGGTCAGCTTAGGTGCATTCTTCTGTTCGTGTAGAATACATTCCACTGTATTTGTGTCTAAAAATGATTACAGAGATGTCTGTGAGAATGTTGTTGTACAAATGAATCGATGTGTGTAATGTAGTGTGTCTCAGGTTCCAGAGTGCAAGCTGGTGTTGGAGGCCCCGGGGCCAGAGAGGCAGTAGTAATTGTAGAAGCAGGCTGAAGAGCTGAAGATAGCATCGCAGCTTTGGGGCGGCTGTCAGCAGTGGGACGGGCTGCGCTCATTTGTCACCACCGCAGACAAACACCACTCAGCACCGACAAAACACTGACTTGATTGACTTCATGTGAAGCAACACCTGCACTAATGTTTTGCAACTGTTAATTGCACTAAAGGTCATAAAAAAGTCAAGATTTTACTGCCGTGTAAATACAAGGCAGGGTGGCTGTTCTGTCACTGTAAATGACATTAAAGGTCACACAGACATTAAGGTCACAGAAAATAGACAGCAATAGCAGATAAGATTTTTCTTTCATGTTAAAACAGTGTCCTTCTATCTGACTTATAAATATAAAATATAAAAATAGTATTTTTCAATAACATTTATTAAATCATACCTTTATCTTTATCTGCATCTTTACCTTTTCCTTATCTTCCTTATGAAGTCATGTTTAATGTAGATTTACCGGTGAAGGCATCTTGACGATATGGTGTCTTAAATGAAATGTAATTCAGTATAGTAACCTTGAAAAGTTATAATTAGGATTGTATTTCTGTCTTTATACAGACATTTTAAAAAGGTGTTTATATCTGTTCAAGACATACTCCCAAATCTTTCATTACTTTTTCAACAAAATGTTCACTTTCAGCAGAAAATTGACCAAATGCTTAAATCCTTAAATGTACTTAAACACCCCTTTTTTCTTTACCTATTTACTATAGTAATTTTTCCTTGACCAAATCTCCTCTCCTCTCCTCTCCTCATCTCTCCTCACCTCTCCTCACTTCTTTTCCCCTCTCCTCTCCATTCCTCTCCTCTCACCCTGGTTTCAAATAAACTATAGTTTTTTTTATCCTGCAAACCAACTGTTGTGTCTGTTAGCAGGATGATCCACTGACATGCTCACTGGCCCCCAGTTAACTCAGTAGGCTAGTGGACTTGGTAGAGTGAAAGTGAAGCAATGCTGATGCTCTTGATGCTGATGTTGCTGCTGTCAGGATCCTGGCAGTTGAGCTGCTCTGATGAGCAGAGGGTATGGCGTGTGTGTGTGTGTGTGTGTGTGTGTGTGTGTGTGTGTGTGTGTGTGTGTGTGTGTGTGTGTGTGTGTGTGTGTGTGTGTGTGTGTGTGTGTGTGTGTGTGTGTGTGTGTGTGTGTGTCTTGAGGGAGAGAGGCATTGCAGATCAAACAGCAGTCTGATCAAATGTAGAACATGTTTGTGGGTCGTTGCTGTGGCCCTGGCTCTAGTGACCAGCAGCCCTGATATCATCTGTCCTGCAGGACCTCGCTCTCTTTATATCTCCCTCTCTCACTCTGTCTCTCATTTCCAATCTGAAGTGGCTGACCCATTTCTCTCATTCACTCCTTATCTCCATTTGAGGCTTTTTGTACACTTCAAGTCCAGCTTTCCACCATAACTTCAGTTAGAGTCCAATCTAAAGGAGCTCCTTTAAGTGCTTTTTTGTAGAAATTTGCATGCATGTATGAAAATATGAATCATCACTACATTGACTTAAGGACAGTGAACAAATGATTTGAGTCTTTCTTGGCTTTACATGTTGCATTGTGTCATTTTGAAATCTGCTGACTGCTTAACAACACCAAACAGAAGCCAGTGTTCCCTGTCAGATAACATGCATGCACTTCATGTCACTTCCAATTCTCAGGCATAGTTTCTGTTATGAGTGACTCTTTCTACATTTTAAGTGACTAACTTATAACCTTTAACTGCACATGGCATCTTTAAATCCGCTCTCCTCCTCTGCTGCTACTGCCTCATACCCCTCCTCACTTTCTCACCCTTCACAAACACTGAGCTCCTGTTTCTCCAGAGTGGCAATGAAGTATCTCTGCTCATACCTGTCTCGCCCTCTTACCGTTGCAAGCCCAGTTAGCGCCCTGCCATTCATATCAGTTGGATTAAATGGATCATTTTCCAGTGTTAGCAGCTTCTCCGCCAAGTGGTCTTGATGTCAGGCCAAGCATAATTGAGTCATCTGCATCTCATCTAAAATGGATGAAAGGAATTTTTGATATTGCCAGCATCCTCTCCATCCTCTCCATCCCTCCATCCCCCACCACATCCACCCATACCCAGCAGCAGACAGAAAAGGCTTAGGCTAGCATCACTTCTTCTTTAGAAGAGTAGAACACGAGAAGAAAGACGAAAGGAAGGAGCCAATCACTACTTGTGGAATGACAATATTATAGAAAGTGCGGAACCTGAAGGAATAAATGGAAAAGAAAAGATCAGTATTGATATTTTGGTTGGAGCAACTTGAGTAATGTGGTTGAGGAAACATTATGGAGCGATTGTTTTGAAGTCAGGCACTGTGTGTGCCAATCTACCTCCACAAACTCCTCACTGAAACTCCACTCGGGGCTACAAAGAACATCACACTGCTTCCTGCTTTGGCATTGACCATTAACGTTAACAACCATTAACAATGCTGTTGTTTTTCTGGAGTGGACAGTTTCTTTTATATGGTAGCACAAGATGAGAAGAAGGGGAACAAAGCAACAGTAAATACCTCACATAAAAGATGCATTCCACCTTGAGGCAGCTAGTGACAAATATGTCACCTTGTCTTTTAACTGTTCTTCCAATCAGTGTAATTCCAAACACCAAAGATATATGGTGACATGCACTTTTCTCTGAGTTTTTGTCAAAATCCTTTTAAAATATTGCATGTGACAAACAGACAAAAGCACAAACATAAAGACAAGAGATGGATATTTTGGATTTACCTCATTTCAGAAGTGGATACAAAGCTGTAGATCAACATGATACAAGGAAAAGTGTTGTATAACCTGAACAGAAAGACAAAGGTGGTACACAGAAAGATAGAGGGTGTTAAAAAATGTAAGGTAGAGGAACACTGGCCTTCACATAATGCTGTTAAAATCTTGATCTGTTACAGATTAGCAGAAACAAGAAACCTCATGTTTAATGCATCTCCAGAAGAGAGACAAAATAAAGGTCTGAATATTGGTCCAAAGTTAAGACAGTTTGATTTTGTTTTGGTGGGGTGGAGGAATGGTGGGAAGAATGTAGTCAGGTGTGATGCATTCATAAGGAGAGACGATCATAATATCTGCTCCAACCTTGAAGATGAATTGCTGGCCAGCTCTCTCCTAAACACAGAGACACACACCTACACACACACACACACACACACACACACACACACACACACACACACACACACACACACACACACACACACACACACACACACACACACACACACACACACACATATTCCCCAACGCTTCTGTCCCTTGATTGACAGCTCTTTAAATGAGTGTCTGAGTAGCACTGGGCTCTGGCCCTCCAAGTAAGTGGGCCGTCAAATTACATCCATGGGACTGGCTGGCCCTCTCTCCCCTGGCAGAGGAGATCTATTTATTTGTCTGTTTATTTACTTGGTTTAAATATTTGGTGGGGGAAAAATATTGAATTTTTGTCCCCCGGTCAAAGTCCCCTCATATTTAGTTAATAAAGAGCAGAGGAGGTTGTTTGCCCAGAAAAGTGCAGGATAGGGGACTTTATTTAAGGGAGTCCTCAGAGAGAACTGGTGACCTTCTTCTCATGGAGGAGAGTGCTGTGTACACTGTGCAGAGATTCATTCTCTCTGCCTCTGCCAGCTTCTCTCGCTCTCCATCCTCTGCCATTCTTGGTCTGTGTACTCAGACATGTTTCTTTCACTCTATACTCCTGCTCTCCTGTCACTTTGAATCCATTCTTTCCTTTCTCTTCCTTTTTCTTCACAGGATCTTTTTTCTGTTCTCTTCTCTCATCTTATTTCCTCTTCCTCATACTGTACATCCCTCACCTGACTTTTCTTTTCCTCCACCTCCCTTTCTCCCTCTCCTCCTCCTGCCTGCCTCTCTTTCTGCAAAGCCTTGCTCTATTTGACTGGAGTCTCTCTCTGGATTCCCCGGGCTGCATCCAGGTTAAACTCTTAATTGCCTCGGCAGTGGGTGGTTTAAGGCGCTGGCTCACTGCAGCTCAGCCGGTCCCTGTCCAGGGGGCTGCGGGGTTATTGGGGGGGTGAGTTGTTCTGTGTTGGACTGTGGTTGGTGCATGCTGGCAGACAGTGCTGGGAGATGATAAAGACTTATTAATATAGATGATGGAGATGACCTCTGACAGAAGCCCTACAGCTAGCCTTCATTGCACGTTGGAGGCGAGACATGATCTCTGTGTGCTCCACATTTCCACTATCTATCTATCTATCTATCTATCTATCTATCTATCTATCTATCTATCTATCTATCTATCTATCTATCTATCTATCTATCTATCTATCTATCTATCTATCTATCTATCTATCTATCTATCTATCTATCTATCTATCTATCTATCTATCTATCTATCTATCTATCTATCTATCTATCTATCTATCTATCATTAGCATTACATAACAATTAAAGAAAGGGTTTATAACTAGCTAAAATATAGTTTTAAGTAGTTATAGGATATAGGACAGGAGTGATTTGTTTTAGTTAAATGATAACATCTTCTACAAAGACATATTTTATATTCTTACAATTGTATTTGATCATATTGCCATTCAATATCTGTTTATACACTAGCCTCCACTGATAAACACTCATATCTGCTCACAGTAACATTATAGTCTCATTCAAACCATTCATTAAATGTTTACTGGGTATAAATTCTAAATTGGGGAGGTTAAAGTAAAGCGTTACCCATTCGCTCTACCTCCAACACAAATACACTTCCTCATCACTTATTTTGCCTTCCCTCTCCTCCATTTTCTCACTCCATTCCTTAATACATGGATACATTTACTGCACATACACTGACCCCAGGCACGCCCCCACAATCAATACCCACTAGTAGGATGAATTTAGAAGGCGCATGCTGTTAATGTTAATGTGAACAGCATCTGTGGGTTGTTCTGACTCACCCATACCCGTAAACTGCACTATGTGTGTGGATATGCATCAGTATAAGTGTGTACATTAGGCTGCGAGACCCTCCCATCTTGTCACATACAACTGCAACACATGCCCACTTCGATTTGAGATCCAAGCTACTGCTTGGCCGCGCCTCGCTACACTCTACTGCTTTTCTGTCACTAAAATAAAACCTGTAACATGCCTGCTCAGCTAATCAATGAGATCAATGTTGCATTGCATCCACATATAAATATGTTGACAGCTGTCAAATCCTATAAGTCACCAGTAAAGCCATCTTCTTACCCCTGCTACAGCAAAAAAAAAAGCTGATTATACTACGTACAGACTGAGAAAATATAGTGCATTTCAGAAGCTATAATATGACCGTGGCTCATCTCATAAGGCTATATTAGCGAGTTAATGCCCCCAGTCGCAGTGCTCCACCCCTACCATTGATTCCTGTTTAAAAGGCTATGGGTAGTCGATACAACCTCCTCATCGCCATCTGTCTCTATTTACTAATAAATAAAGTGGAGAGCATTGACTGCTTTGGCCAGGCCTGTAAAAGCATGCATGCTAATGAGCTCTGGGCCCCTGTGGCCAATGGAGGAGAAGGTGGTGATACCCCCCCCACCCCCACCCCCCCACTAACTCTGTCTCCTTCTCGATGGCTCTCACAAGGCACACCACTCCAATCATGGTAATTGGCCGCCGGTTCAGTTGTTGTTTAACATCGCTCATCAGACAAAATGCGGTTCACTTCAGCTGCATAGATTTTTCTTCCAGGCTTTCCTGTATGTTCGTTCTGTCGTTGTTGTTCTTTTTTCACCTCTTCTAGTTTTGTGTAGGTCAGCTCTTAAGGTCGTGTCTAGTCGTTTGTCAGATGTGGCCCATGAGCGCTGCCACATCACACTCTGTCATCCTGATCAATTACATATCATACAGATGGGCTTGTTTGGAACAGCCCCCATGATGCATTTGTTCTAAAAGGTGCTTGATCTTTTCTATCTACCTCCCCCCTCTCATTCCTCTTAGTTTAGCAATATCTACATAGGAAGAAATTAATGTTTGTATTAACTAAGATAATGTTTGTGGAAGAAGAAAAAAAAATCAATATTCAGAATGAAGGGAATTCCTCTGGAAAATCAATAAACGTCAACACACAATGACTCATACACAAATGCACAATAACAATAACATAATCATTATTATACTTACTTACTATTATAGCAAGAATTGCAAAAAGAAAAAGGTAAAGAAGTCTTCACACACTCAAACAAACATTCACACACACGTCTCTATAGTCCATTTGGTTTGACACTGATTTCCTGAGTGAAGGGGTGGTGCTGATGTGTGGAGGCTCTCATAGCTCAGCATAACACAGTACTGCTGTGTCAACTGTGACCCCAGCAACCCTGCAGAAGCCAGAGAATGGGCTGCGGGGTCGCTTTGCGACTCAGGTGAAATGAGGGGTCAAAGGTCAGCTGTCCAGTGTGTCAGGCTTGCTGATCAGGAAGTGTAGCCTCTCGCTTCAGGGAGTACACAGGGAATGTCATGTTGTGGACACATACTCGCACTCTGACATAAATCTTCCGTGCTTACATGCAGTGGAGCTCCCTGCTAAGTCAGTGCATGGAAGGAAAAGTGGTGGGAGGATGCCAGTATCAACTACTCTCTAACTGATTATTGGCCTTTACTTTACTGATTGGTGTCTGTAGCTCTGAGGGCAGATCATATTATTACTGGGAGGTTTAACGGGTTGATTGCCAGAGACAACTGAAAATGCGCTAGTGGAAATACTTACAAATTATCCATATTAACAGGCAGATATTTAACTTGTCAGAGTACCTTAAAACAACTGATATGATCTAAGCAAATTAAATTAAAATGAAAAGATTAGTTCACATTTTCTACCAAATACTCTTCTACTTTCTTTTGTGAAATTTGATTTAGTTTGAATATATGTTTAATTCTCTTGACAGAAAACTCACTGAACCCAATAACAGTGTTCCAGTACTTTTTCTCCCATCTGTGGCGATCTCATACAGAGTCAAACAGTGCAAAGGTTCATGTTTGTTTGTCCCAACCCTTGCTCTCTATCTGTGGCTCACTCCCACTGTAGACACATCCAAACAGACCCCTACCTCTGCTGCACTGAGGCAGTCCTTCCTCCCATCCTTAACCCAGAGTCTTAGGTTAGAGAGCTCACTGTTGCTCTGAGCCACCCCAGCATCCTGGTAGTGCTATGAAGGGAAAACAGCAGCACTGCAGTGGAGTTTCCTTCCCATGTCTCATCTGAAGCAGGCTCTGCTGGTTGTCCGGATCAAACTGGTCCGCAGTGTGATGCCGAGTCCTGTCTGCAAACAAGAGAAGGCCCGTGCATTAAAGACTCACCACGGGGGCAGCCGTCTGAGAAGTTTTGCTATTCAGCTACCCTGGAGAGAGTAAATATTACAAGTAGAGTTTGTATGTGTGTGTGTCTGTCTGTCTGTCTGGCTGTGTAAGTTCACAAAAGTTTTTTTCTAATTGACTTTACAGAGAGCTTTTTTAAATTAACTTCTACGTCCAACTTATTATTCTTCATCTAAAGCTGATATAACAAATATTAACAACTCAACTTAAACCCAAGTCAATAAAACACTTTTCTCATCACACTGCTGGGTGGCACTGGGTGTTTCCTGGAAGATCCTCTGAAATGGATGAAATCTTGTCCTTGTTTCCACCAAAAGTGTAGAAAAAGAATCAGGCAGTTGACCAAACAGTGCCTGCGTAGAAAGTCAAGCTTCATGAACAAAAATAATCTTGGAAAAAGATGTCACAGCATTTGACACATGTTTTCATTAACAGGTCTTTGAGAAAAGCCCAACACCACAACATTTATTTATTAAGCATTTGTGTTTATGAAAAAGAACTTTGCATTATATGAATTTGATGAATTGTTAAGTATGCATATTTTAACCAAGAAATTACTGTTTTGAAGCAAATTGCTGCAGGGCATTTTTTGTATTTGACTTCCAAAATTCAATTGTTTTTATTTTATTTTGTGTCCTAGGCCGTGAAAATGGAACAAATGTACTGTTGCTGTTTATTTTATCATTTCTGTCTGCACTTTGATGTTTTCAGCACCATCATGTGGCACCTATAATCTTTCTCTATTCAGACAATAACTAAAGTTTGAAAGACTCAGATCTGCCTCCTTCATCTTTGTTCATCCTTGCTTCTGACAAAAAAAAAAGAAAAAAAGACAGGCACTCTTCACTCTCCTATTTCTCTCTTCTTGCTTTCTTTTCCCCTATCTCCCCCTCGCCTTCTTCCTCCACTTTCTCTGTCCAGGGAGTCATTATTGCTTTGGTAAATATTTCATAGGCCTCAATACCTTTGCACACAGCCACCTGCCAGCCGCCTCTCCTCTCACACACAAACCATGGATAGACAGATCAAAATAAAAGAGAGCAAAGTGAAGGCGGAGGAGGAGGAGGAGGAGGAGGTGGAATGAGAGGAAGGGAAAGGAATCTGCTCTTACTGCCTATTGTGCATTTACATTTTCAGTGAGCTGGGGCTCTCTGCTCTGAATCCTGACTTTATAACAGACTGAGTCCTTTCTAAAGATGGAAAGATTCCCTGGATGATGTCAAATCTGTGCCCAACAACGTTTTGTTTTCTGAGGCCCTTTTTTTTCTCTCGCCCTAAGCATTTTTTTTTCTCCGCTCGGCACATAAAAGGTTCTGGTTTAGTTTCCAACAAGGTTTTGCTGGGAAAGGAAGTAGACAGAGAAAAAGCAAGAGACAAAAGACTGAGCCGGCGCAAGCTCAAGACAAGACAGAGAAAGAAAGTGAGAGAATACTAAGCTTCTCCTTCCTCTGACCTTGAAGAGGCCTGTAGGCAGCACCCACCCACTCTCCCTCCCAATCCTTTCCTCCTCCTCCTGCTTTCCCAGCCTCACCTGTTTACTTTGACTGGGTTAGAGAGTGGTCTTGCATCACCTGCAGTGTCCTCTCTTACTTTCTATTTTCTTGCTTGCCTTCTGTCATTCTTCTCACTTTTTACCTTGACAAAGACTCTAAAGCAGTAGCGATCCAGAGATGAAATATTCAGCTCGGATATAAGCGCTTTAAGTTGTTTCAGAGTGGATAGCTTGTTGCCACAGAGCTTTGACTTCATAAATAAATGGTCAACAGTGGCCTCTTCGACTGCCCTGTCTCCTGTATATATATGGCTGAGTTGTTCGTGTGCCTGGGGCTAAGCCCTGCCAGTAAGTTCCAGACCTTAAATATGGATAAGCTGTGAAATGCCTCTGGACACACTCCTATGTAGTCAGTATAATGTTGAATAAAGCTCAGCTGTGCACACGGCAGTAGAGCTAGAATAGAAAATGTAAAATCTTTATGCCATTTTGGGAAATGCAAGGCTGTTAGTTGAAAAGTAGGTGTGCAACAAGGAATATTAGGTTAGATGTGCTTTACATTCACATTTTATACTTGTATTCATAACAAGCAGGCACAGAGTCACTGTCCAGTGGTCACCTTCTTCCATTTAAATGACACTGGATTCCATTAATTGATATATTGACTTGTTGAGAGAATCGCACCTGTGAACACTTTCAAGGCACTTAATCTATCTGCTAATTAACTTTGCCAACATATACTATCTTGTACTTTGCATTGCAACAATATTAGCTGACTATTTCTCCCTTCCATTTTTTTCAAAACCCACCACCTTTTTCCCTGAAAGCTCCAACTCCGCTCTTATTTCTGTTAAGGGAAATGTTTGACGCTTGGTTTCCTTTGAGCTTTCCTATGTAAACGTGTGTTCTCACATTTGCCTTGCAGTGTTGGACATTTCTACCAGGAAATGAAATGAGTCCGTAACAAATGTTTTGGCTCCTGTTGAACTCTTTAGTGAATGGTGGCTTGCCAACTGCAGCAGTGTGTTTGCATTCCCAGAAACCCCCTGGGATGGTGACTCCCTGAACTTCCGGATGGAGGGCAAACAGTTTCTCTCATTGACTGGAAAAAAATAGGAAGAGAAATGTCTTACAGACTTGCAAAGGTATTAGGATAAGAGGGATTGAATAAAAGATTTGGTTTTGTAGATATATATAAGTCCATTTGTATTTCATTTGTGTGAACGGAGATATGGTCTTGGCCTAGCCAGGCCATTTAGCCTTGTGCGCTAATCTGCAGGTGAAAAGGGGGACTGAGTTTGATAAAGGCGCCCTTGAAGAGAGGTTTGGCTACCTCTGATGCGGCAAGTTGAGCTCAGGTCATGAACAATTTGTGCCTCATTCATTTTGTGTGTGTCTGAATGTGTGTGTGTGCATGTGTAACTGAGAGAATATGCAGTATGCTAACACCCATGAGCTTTGTAGCTATAAATCAGCAATAGGAAGTGGTGTGACACAGGCTGAAGGGCCCTGCTGATATGGATTGGAGCTATAATGGGCCCTGTTTCAGGTGGAGAAAGACATCAGCTGCAGTGATCTTTACTACCCCACAGGGCTCTGGAGATTACTACTGTACACGAAGAAACACTATTCAGGTCACTCAGATGGTAAAAACTTTTCTTCAGCATGCATGTACCATACACACTTCTGTACAGTGCGCTCTGTCAAATCCTTGACAATACTGTACCGCTGCATGAATGATGAGCTGTATTTGTTCAATGTGCACACACAGACAACAGCGTTTGTTATTCTGTCTGTTTGTTGCAGATAGGGCCTGGGTCTTGTTAGCTGTCAGGCCAAGCATCCACAAAGCTATTCTCTCACTTATTGATGGGGATCCACTAAATTACAGGCTCAAACAAGAGAGGCAGCAGCAAAAAACAACCCTTGTAAAAGTTTCCTAAGAGCCCTTTATATTTCAGCATTGTCTGTGTACACGAAGAAAAAAGAGAACGAATGTCAAGAAGATCCCAAATGCATTTTTCTTTATTTCGCTTTCTCTTTTCTTTTGGCTGTCTTTCTTTGGTCAGACCCTGTCTGGTCTTGCTATTATCCTGGGGTGTTATCAGTGTGTAGCTGCCTCTTCAGATCAGGCCTGCGATAAGGGGCTAAATAAATGGAATGCTTGGCTAGTGGACATAGGTCAAGCCTTGTTTCACCCCGTTTTTTTCATGTGTTGTTGTGTTTGTCTGCAGGGGAAGTGGCGTGTGCAGCACGAACAGGCTCTGCAGTCTAATGAACTTATTGATTTCAATTTCAGGGCTGTTCTCTCCCTGCCTGACGCTTCTGCAGCTTTCATCCATTGCTTGACATAAATTAGTAACTCTGCCTCTTGTTCGGGGATTTTTTTATTTTTTTTATTCATCTCTTTCTCGCTCTGACTCTCTGAGACAGGTTGCTATCTTGGAAATGCTGTTTTTAAATGTGTTAAAAGCTTCTGTGGTTAGATGGATGCTGTCTCTGTGTGGGTGTTTTTTGTGTGGCTTAGCATACACCTGTCCCTGACAGAGATGGAGCTAACAAAATGACACGCTGTGTGTGTGTGTGTGTGTGTGCGTGCGTGTGTGCGTGTGCGTGTGCGTGTGCGTGTGCGTGTGCGTGTGCGTGTGCGTGTGTCATCGGTCACTGGGGGTCATTGAAGATACTGAGTGACCTCTTCCCAAGGGGGTCAGGGAGCAGCTGAAGACTGTTTATGTATAGTATATCTGTGTGCGCATAATATGTGTGTCTGTGAGTACATGCACATCCACTACTAATCCATATCATGTATCACATGCACAACATGTTTTCCCTACAAATTTGTGCACACATCCAAAGACGGAGGCCCATGCCAACAGAAGTGAGCGCAGCACATTCCCAAAAGAAGCACAGTCCATGGAAAATGAGAGGCCACCGACACGGGGACAGGAAGCCTTCTCGGACCGGCCCTAACGAGCACTGTGGGAGTCTCCACTCTGGACCCGGTACATCCGATACCCCTGATGATGTCCAAAGGCTAAACAGTTAAAAGGTCCGGTTGCTATATGTAGATGCGCAGCACCCCCCTATTCTGAATACGATACTCTGGGAATCACAATATGAAGGCTGTGAGCTCTGGTCAGTTTTCCAGAGCTACCAGTCGGCCTCCCACCAACAGGCACTTGCTGCGGAGACCCAGAGAGAGAAAGATAGAGAGTGAGCATGAAAGAGAATTGATGCTGAGTAGCACAGGTTTTAATAGGGCTGTCAGAGTCATATTGTTTATGTCATGTTCCAGATTAATCCATTCTTCCTTTATGAGCCTCTGCAGCCACCGTAAATTGCAAGCACGAAGCCGGTCCACTGTTGAGTTACGCCTCGGGGATCAGTACCACACATGAGCGGAAAATAAATCATTTCCCCCGGATTTAACGCTGGGCAATACCTGGGCCCTTTGTAAATAAAGCCATAGATGTTTTTACACCCCCTGTTTTCTCTCTCCTGCCTCCAGGGCTCTTATTGAATCTCAAAAGGAGAGGGAGGGAGAGACAGAGAGAGAAACATGAGAGAATAAGAGAGAGCAGAGCTGAAGGGGGACAGGGAGAGAAAGAGGGAAGAGAGGGAGAGAGCGAGTGAAACAGAGGGAAAAGTCAGGAAAGAGATTCTAAGCGGGGAGACACAACCAAGATAGCTTCGCAAAACAGACAAGTAGAGAGAGAGAGAGGATGTAGATGTTGGCTGGGGGTGATATATGCGCGAGTGCTGATTCCCCGGGTTCTCGGGGTGTTCAGGTTGAGATCTGTCAGACTGTCTAAACACAGGGCCCACTGTAATTCACTGCTCTGGGGCAGTGGGCACCGAGCAGACAGCCAGCTTCACCAGCACAACCAGGAGGGCGGCCTAGCTCCAGCACTAGCCGTGGCTGCAATCCAGGCCTTCTCTCCAGCTTCCCGTTTCCATCGTCATAACCTCTGGCCCTGGAGAGCGGTGCCAGAGCCTGGAGAGACAGAGATGGAGAAAGAGAGAGAAGGACAGAGAGGAAGGCCGGAACAACTTGTTCATCCTGGCTTGTGTGGACTGCCAGCCGGAGACAGCCAAAGGGAATGGGGAATGTGCACGCTGCTCTGTCAGGACTTCATGAGTTATACATGACGTGCTATGTGAAAACGCTTCCTGTGAACTGTGTGTATCATGCTCTTTTCTTTTTTTCCCCTCACCCTCCCTCCCTCCCTCTCTCTCTACCATTGCTTTCAAGAGCTCAAAGTTTGCTTTTCTTTTCAGTGACAAAGTATTCCCTGGTTGTTAAATGTTAATCAATGGCGGCAGCAGGGTGACACAAGAGGCTCCAGCTTCTGGTGGGATACTGCAGTTCAGACGGATCTTGCCTGGGATGATGCTGGGCTGCTGTAGATGCACATGGGCTGCAGTGAGATCAGTGCAAACTAAAATGCACCCTGCATTTTAATATGGCACCATCTTTGTTCCCTTTGAAGAGCCCAAACCAAATCATTACATAAACACAGACACTGAACAGACTCTACTAATTCATTCTTAACACAAGCATTTAACCTATCCATTATTCATATCTCCAACAATGCCAGGGGGCAAAAATCAGTGTTCCCCTCGCCCATATATCTGCCCAGAGAGGTTGATGCATTATTCAGGGTGTGCCAGGCTAAAGACTTTTCTCCCTGTTCTCCCCTGCTGGAAGCAACAATCATCTCACTAGGACACTGTAACTCACTGTCCTCTCCTTTTTCTGTCTCTGTCTCTGTCCCTCGTAAACTTTGTTGCATCACATTATTTGTTCGTCCTTGATGTTTAACCAAATGCCATGTGGAATCACTCTCTCCATTTTTCTGTCTTATACAATACATACTTACACAATTCAATCTATCTCTCCCTTTGTATTTCCTTTGCAACATTTCAGAAAACACTGTGTTGCAAGGTACACATTGATCTAATATCCTGCACTTGTGTAAAAAAAAAAACGAACAACTGATGTAGGCTATATGTAGCCAAAAAAGCAATCTGTTTGATCTCTGATACTTTACTTCTGTTGAGAAAAAAAGTTTGTACTGATGTTGACCTTGGCAACCATTTTGCATTGTTGTGTCTGTCTACCTCTTTGCATACACACGTCTCTCTCTTTTCATCTCTTTCAACTCAAAAGGCTCTCCTGTAATTTTGCCTCTCCGCTTTTGTTTCTTGTTGATGTGAACTGTCACTGGAATGGAGGATGAGATCCAAATACATTTGCTTGTATCCTGGGCCTGTTGTCTCCACACTCTCTGTTTTGTATCTCTCCTGGCTCCCAATGAGGGAGACATTAAAATTTGAGCAGAGAGGGGAGATGGAGAGCCAGGCCCGGCCTGGGGGTCCTGGTGTACTGCTGCACACTTTTGTCCCAGAAAAAAAGAGAATAGGATGACAAGTTGTGAAGACTCTGGGCAGCTTGTTTGTTTAGGCTAGATTGAAACTGTTTCTCCAGGCCTAGAACATTTCGAGTTGGAGTACTTATTGCTGTAATATTCAACTCAAACTTACTTGCAGTAGTTACACAATCACAAAAAAGAGGTAGAGAGTGTCCACATATACAGTACATATTTGTTTCATGCTAAAGCCTAACTTAAACTTGAAGTATTTGAGGTCACTTTATACAGAATATGAAGTGCTGAATTTCTGCAAAATGAACATTGCTGACTTTGTTCTCAAACCCTTGCCACCAAAGTTGGAAATCAACATTAAGCAGAGTTACCTTGTGGGTAAAGGAGCAGACTTGGTTTCATTTCTTATTTAAAATCAGCTCCATAATTTGATCTTTGTAAAACTTAAGTTGCTGCAGGTGTTCGGCAGGAGGAATGATAGCCTTAGGGCTTGGAGCTACCGTGAGGCCCCGCTGAGATTTCCCATCATCCCTACAGTCTGGCAGCAGCTTTTCAAACAGCGCCCCTTCTGAAGTTGCCCTTGGTTCTACATGTGTAGCAGTAATTATGAATGAGGGGGACTAAGATCTGTACAAAACCATCAAACATTTTACAGCTTGCTGCTATTGTAATAAAGATCAATAGACATGGTATCAGTCGTGGTTTTGAAGGAGAGGTGGTGCTGTACATTTTCCCTTGCATACTTCCTCTCTTTATTTCTTTCTTTCTCTCTCCCACACTCATGTCCCCTATCATTTCTCTTTTCTTTCTCTCTCAACTCTCTCTCCCTATACAGAGCTAGTGTAGCACATCCATTTTAATTGCCGTTTGTAGGGCTCTGTGATGTGAGCTGCTAAAAGACACCCGTCCTGTAAAAGAGCAAGAGACGAAGACACAGGCAGTGAAATATATTCACTTCAGCACTAGCTAGGTTGCAGGGCCAAGGCCGAACTTCAAGAGCACTGTGAATATAATGTACATTGTGTGTAACATATGTGTAGCATGCACATGCGCAGTACTTGTATATACAGTATATACTGTGTACAGAAACACACCTTTTAAAGCTTAGATGTGTCTTAGATGTGTTTCTGTGTGTGTGAACATAAATGATGCAAAAAAGCATGTGTGTGCATGTGTTTACCAGGTATCCCTCATGTTGTGGGGACATTTGTTTACACAGTCACATGTGGAGGCAAGTCCCCATAACGTAAATCATTCAATTTTAGGATGAAGAAATGAAGGTTATGGTTAGGATTAGTTTAAGGATAAAGCAAGATTAAGTTTATTCTAGGTAAGTGCTTAGGGTTAGGGTTAGTCTCCAGCAAATAAATGTAAGTCAATTTAATGTCCTCTAAAGTAATGGAAACACACACATGAAAGATATTCTTAAATTCCAATACATTCACATGGACATGAACACTGCCTTTCCTCACACTTTCAGCAAGCCCAGGAGTGGTAGTTCTGCTAAAACAGCCTCTGGTAGGGGGCTGAGGTCATTTGACCAGAGATATGAGACATGGAGAAGCTGCAGATCAAACAGTATTCTGTCTGACAGGAGGAGATAAAGAGACTGTCAGCCTCGCCTCAGAACAAAGCAGCTTCTCACCTCTCTGGCCCATAGCAGCTCCCTGACGGCCAGCGATGCAGTGGTAAATTATAAGGTGGGTAAACTAAGATGAACGTCAAAAGATGATCACAATGTCAACATTCACCATTATAAAAAAAATATAGTCAAATAAAGGGTTTATTTCAAAGTGATGTATATCTGTTTTGGAAAGATGTTGCTAATTGTGAAATTAGAAACAGAGCAATTAATAAGAAGTGATCTGACTGTTATGTTATTAGATGTATTAGCAACCTTATTTTTTATTTAAGAAATGTTCTTATTGCTGTGAGTAAATGTCAAAAGATAGCTGAACTCAACTGAACTTCTGAATTTTCTACATCAGCAGTTCAAGTCAGAAACAGGCTCTTGATGTTGCTATCACTATAGCTATCTCTCTCCAAATGTGCATGTATAACGGCCTCTTGATGCAGCCAGTCTGTGCAGGTTGTCTGGTGGCTGTCCAAAGGTTTCAAGTTCAGAAGAAAGTTGTTGATTTTGTGTACATGTGCCAACAACTCTTAAATCACACATGTTGCAAATGTGTGTTTGGAGAGACACTTAAATGCCATCGTTTCTCAGGGGTAAAACATCAATGTAGCTGATGTTTCAAGTTCTTTTACAAAATGGGTATATGTAGTGCAGAGGATCAGTACTACTAAAAGTAAAGACTTTGAAAAAAAATCAAACACAGGAATACATTTTTTTGTGACTAACAAGCTACCCATAATCCACACATGTTGCTGTAAACAGTTTTTATTTGAACCACTTTCTACATAAGAAATAGCTCCAATGAAAACTGTTGACATTGAGGTCTCATTGTTACTGATAAGACACTTTGGTGTTCAGTTTTTCAAATGTCATTTTTTGATACTTTGAGTAGCACAAATTCAATTTAATACTATTGTACTAGGGCGGCAACACATATTCCAGAGGCAGATAATGCAAAACCTGAGCAAATAAAACTGAATCTGCTTAGGCGTTTTGTGATTTGACTGAATTGACCCTTTTCACTTGGAACTTCTCAGTTGTAATGGTGTGCATTCATGCTGTTTTTCTGTTCCCACCCAGTTTCTACCATTTAAGCAAAGGGCCTGCTGTGAAAGAGGGATCCGGTCAGTGGTGTACCTGGAGGGTTGCAAGTCACACACCATTGTTAAGTCAGATGGTCACATGTCCTTATTGGATTTTATCCAGACTGGATTGAATGAATTGAAATAATACAATAGAGTGACATGCCTTCACTGTGGGAATGGAAGAAAGAGTTTTTGTCCATTCAGATTTTTTTTTTTTGCAGTGGCATATTTTAGAAATAACTCTGGAACCACATAATGTTCAAAACTGGCTGTGTTGGAATACAGCTTGTTTCCACTCCTTTGACAGGAACTGGAAATGTGCTTTGCTTTCATGGCTGATTACAACTGAAGCTGTTGCCTGTGAATGATTATAATGATTATCATTATTATGCAGGTATCACATCTTTCAGAATGAAAAGTAGTGTATCTGTTTGACATGTTTGAAATGACTCTTTTTATTAGAGTTATTTGTTGAATGAGATTCTGGTTAGCATAATGTGTGCCATGAATGTTGATGTATCTGTTTCTGGTCAGAGTTCTGTTAAACTGGACCGAAATCACAAGATTTGTAGTGAAATTTACTAGCTTCCAGCCATCCTCCTGTTGGCAGATCACAGCTGGAAAACACACTCCTATTAGTCTGCCTGTTTTTTCAATACAAGCTGAGGGTCACTGTGAAGCTGCATGGCTGAGGAATATCATCCAACGGGACTTTATTCTCTCACTGAACAATGATGATACAATGCGTTGCCAAAATGAAAGCATAATGTGACACGTTGATCTCCACAACACATTACAGAACCTGCTCATGCGTCAACACTTTGTAAGTGTGATGCTTCTCAGCTGTGATCTGCTGTCACACAGCAATAGTCTGACTGAGAGACTTTATCTGCGATGCCTCTTTCGGAGTAGAGTTACATTTGCTGCCTTGTCAGTAAGTGATTAATGGATTCAAAAGAACATGATGGCTGGGATATCAAACTGTACAGAGTATATAGATTTTCTGCTAAGCCTGAGTGTGTCTGTTTGTGTTGATAAAGATTAACACATAATCTGCCTCTTATTATATGGATATTTCACTTCCTTGAAGAGGACTGTGGATGATTGCTTCACAGTTTGTTTGTTTTTTTCACTCATCTGAATAATCTGGTCTACAATTGTCCTTGATACTCAGCTTTGAGCCATCATTGCATGGAACAAAAGGAACAAGAAAAAACACACACACAAATGTTACATTTCTTAAAAAACAAAAACTGAACTCCACTGAGCATTAACATACTTCTCAGTCAGTTTTAATTTAGCATAGGGAATGTGTGGGCTTCAGCTGCAGCAATCGAAGAGGTTTGGCATTTAACTGTAAACTTTATAAGACACCCATAATCTGACTCTGTTGTTTTTAATGGCCACATCAACTACTTTTGAGGATAATCATTTTATCTGATAAATGAGGATTTCAAACACTCTTATCTGCTGTGCACTAGCAGTTGTGTGTTTTTTTTTAATCCTTCCATTCTGTCTCGTTGTTTTTAATTGATTCTGTAGCACAGAGGCTTTCTTTAAGAGATAATGCACTTGTGAGAACAGGTCATGATCCCTAAATGAGGGAATTTCACTCCAGTGTATTTGGCACGGCGTATTTACCGTCCTTCAGAAGCATTTCCAAACTGCTGGAAAGTACAGATTGACTTTATTTTTCTACATTTCTCTGCAACTCCCTGTCTCACCACGTATTTTCCAGAGAAGCTACGCTCCGCAGCAAATGGCCCAAGCTAAAAGCTGGTGGTGCTGATGCTGTTTGGAAACGCTTCCACATATGTCCTACCTCAAGGCTTGAACCAAATCTCTGTGTATTAGGATCAAAAACACTGTCTACTTCTTTCCCTATGTCTTTACATAATTTGGTAATGTGAGCGCAGCCAGGCATGAAAAGTAGACCACTGATTATCCAATAATGTTGTAACAGAAGACATAAAAATATAAATATATAAAAACAAGAAGTGTTCCAGCATCTGTGCTGTGTTGGACTGTGATAACAGCTCATCCAATAAGACCTCCACTCACCTCTCCCACTGTCTCAGGAATCCACCACCAGTTCCACTCTTAGGCCCTCAGAGGAAAGCTGTTTATTCCACATGCTGCCTAAGTAGAGGTCTTGGGGTTGGAGCGGCTGTGTAGCGCATGGTGAAGACAAACACAGGCCTATTTAGTCTGGTGGGGAAAACCGTGGTAAACAGTGCAGAATGGAAGCAGCTGGGGATTTTTGTTTTATGTTGTTTTTTTTGTTTTTTTAATTAAATGCTCCTGTTTCTATACTATCACTCTAGGTTGGGAAATATAACAGATTTTTTTTCATATTTTGTACGAAAAAGAGCAGACCAGGCTCTTTTTATTCTGGTGTGGAGAATATTAAAATCAAAATACTTTTTTTTTTTTGAACTGCTATCCACACTTACTGTTTTGTGTTCACCACAACATATAATGACAGAATTGCAGTTTGATCTCGAGCTTTACCACATGTTTAAACTCTGTTGGCCTCTGCTTTGAGGGAAGGCCATTTTGTAAATGGATACAGTTACTATGCACAAGTTTGAAAGAGTGATGACTACAACATGTTATGGGTCATTAAAATATTAAATTATTATTTTTTTTGGTTTTCTTCTTTTTTTCCCTTTTTTTTTTACACAGAATTAGAACATGCATGTGTTGTCTGCACCTCATATGTCCTAAACGGCATACAAGATGGAAATGTTGCAAGCTACTATAATTTGTTGCTGATTAGTGTTTAAATGCATGCAATTGAAATCTGTAACATAATTTGGTTGTTAAAGTTTAAGTTTCTTGATACTTCATTTTTGTATCATTGCACTTAGTGGAGTAAAACAAAACTGTAATGTTTTTGAATGTGCTAATAATGCAGTAAAAAACAGTGCTTAGTGAAACAAAAAAACAAAAAGTTCAACAAAATCTGCTCAATAAATTCGGATTTACAATCTTATAACCCTTTTTTCATTTAGAGTTATGTTTTCCAGCAAACCAAAAAGTTATAACATATTTTTAAACATTTGTTTTAAATGTATTAGTATTTTCAAACTGTGACAGATATGATTACATTTTTATATTAGATTTGTTAGACTGATATTTCAAATCAAGATAGTGTGATCCTGGTTCATGCTATCCATTATGAGTATTTGTAGTACATGCATGTTTGCATGCATCATTACAAAGTGGAAATGTCCTCTGGAATGGCATGAGGAGACCCCTGTCAGCCGCAGGCCCCGTGAATCCCACTTGGTATGGTGACAGGAACGCCCTCCCATCCTTCCCACAGGCACCTGTCTAGAGGTCAGAGGTCATCCTGTTAGGAGTAATCCCCACAGTAACCTGACCAGGCCAAGGGATAGTGGCAACTAAACGGGCAATGGTGGACCAAGCTGTTCCCCTAATACTCTCACTAATCACATTTTAATTGAATTCCAGCTAACATGTAAAAACCTGGTTCAGTTTTGTTATTCCATTTTCCTAACAGATGTCCCTGTGATCCCTGTAAAGTGATCTGCGGTGGTGACGTCTTCTGTTTGGGAACACATACATGAAATGGCTAATCTAGATGGGAGAAAGTAGAACCATGTGCTTGCCCTCAGGAAGGAGAGAGAAGTGGGGGTGTGGTGCTTGGAGGGCGGAGTTGAGAGGGCTGTGTCTGAAGAATGGAAGGTGCCTCACTGGGACCATGAAAAGAAATTCACCTATGTCCTTTGGTGAATGCTATCATTCCAAAAATCCTAAAAGCACCATTAACACATATATTTTTTTCTGGTTGGAATATTTATCCTTGCAACATTATTGCCATGCTTGATTCAGTTGTGGAGAACACTGTCTCAACTTGGTTTTCACGCCAATCCGCACGCCATTTTCTCTTGCACAGTGGAGGAGGCGGATTTGTGAGTAGATTTGTGGACAAATTTGTGGACAAATCTACAACAAGCAAACCGGAAAGCCACACAGATGGTTGATGTAAAACTGGGTGTAACCTCTTTTCCTTTGTACAATGCTGATCATGTGGTGCCATTTCAATCAAAAGAAAAAAACCTGGGTTCTTTATTTTTGCTACGCGTGTATTGACAGCATGGCATGGAACAATAAGACCACAGTTTAAATACAACTTGGTGTTTGTTTTACATCATACAGATAAAGAAGTTCAATAACCATGCAGAGGCCCTTAATGGACTTCACCATGGTACCATCGTGTGAAAGCCAATTTCAAGGAAAATAAATAGGATAAGAGTTACAGTAAGAGACCTAAGATTTTCTTGTATAAATGTATTATTTTCATCCTTTCCATTTTTCCCTTTTTATCTCTTTTTACCATGCAGGTAAAACGGGAAAAGGGTCTTCTGTCCAGACCCTCCTCCAAATGCCCCTCTGTTGCTGTAGTGTTTGTACTTGGTTATAGCATTTGAAAGTCAGGAGTGGAACTGATGGTGATTTCTTGAGGGAATGGGAGTGGTGAGAGAAGGTCCTGCTGCGTGAGCTGCTATCAGAGTCCAACATAGTGTTGACACAGGAAGGATTTATTTCTGTCATAATGCTATGGGATAATCAAAGTGGTCCACTTTCCATGTTTGGCTGTGATCAAAGTGCCAAATTATGTAAAGACATAGGGACAGGAGAAGACACTGTTTTGATCCTAATATGCAGAGATTTGGCTCAAGCCTTGACATAGGTTGACACATTTCCTTATCCCTTTGGCTCTCTGCACTTCTACAGGAGGCCCCCTCAGTAGTTGCACTGGATTCTGGGAGTTGACCATAGCTACATGCTGCAATGATGAATGAGTCACTTTTTTATACCATCAATTCTTTGACCTCATCTTTATACCCCACAGTCAGAAGTTGAGCAAATTCTGTGGTCACAGTTTGGGATACTTACCATAAAAATGAGCCATTTGAGGGATCAAGGTGATCTGTCTGCCAGCTTCCCACCTCATACCAAACAGCAGCCTCAAGTCCAGGAGAGGGATCCACCCACATGCCTCCAACTCCCTGATTAACCACCACATGTAGCAGAAAGTTTTGTGTCTGCAGCGCACTTGCCTGTTACAGAGAGTTAAATCAAAGACCCACTCTGTTATTAGAGCCAATGTGCTTTTGAGGAAAACAAAATCTGACTGTGAGCTTAAAAAGGAGTTGTCTCATTTGATCATTTATTACACATTTTAAGTGGTTTGGAAATAACTGAGGCCAGCGTGGTCTACATCCCTAATTGGTGCTCTTTTTCTCCCATTAGTACATCCAGACTTGTGATCCCACTAAAACAGGCAAGAGAAGAAAAAACTCTTTCCCCCAAACAAAGCGTTTGTCATCAGTTTGCAGTTGCTCTGTTCACAGCAATGGTTCAGATCTGCTTCTACGCGCAGCTGTCACTGAGCCTGTTGGACATCCTGGACCCCAAACACACAAACCAGAGGAGATTAGTATGCCATGTCAACCCACTGCTTCCGCAGATGGCAAGGATGCTTTTAGCCTACTCCCTGTAGACAGCCACTCATTGATCTTTCATACTAAACTCCTCACAGCAGGACTCTTGATACTGTTTTATTTATCATTCTGGCATTTACTATTAAGGCCAATAAAGTTTGACATGTGTGGATTTTAACTGTAGGGGGCACTGTGGTTTCTGTGCAACATGCTGGGGGTGAGGGGGGGTAGATTTATATCCCAGCAGTCAGAACTGTCACCTGCAGTAATACCTCCCCCGTCTCTCTTTCTTTCAGCCTGCCCCTAGCCCCAATTCCCTAGGTCCAAATCCAACCCATAATTCACTAGTGTTGTCTCTCACCTTGACGTACACCTAGTAAACGTGTAAAACATTCCGGTGGGATTTGCTCCCATTTTAATAACCGAACATTTCAGGCTGTGTGGGGGGAAAAAAAGGACATATCAGTTACTACTTTTAAGGATCCTGGCACAAGCTGCAGGAACCCCTAAGCTCCAGCCCAGAGACCTCATCCAAAACCAACACAGGGGACAAGCAAGCAATTTTCGAAATGCGGTTTTCAGTTTCTGCGCATATTTTCCAGGGGTGCTGCAGTCGGGCTGACCATGATGAAATTTGGTTCTGGCCCTAGTCCAGGACATTACCTGTATGAGTGTCAGGTGATAGCCTCCCTAATTACCCTGGAAGGCAAACAGAGAATCCTTCTCGTTGAGATTTCACAGAGCCCTCTGCACCAGTAAACGTGTTGCTCCTGTGGTAAAATGTGATCTTTCGGCTAATGAAGGACATGCTTCGTTTCCTTAACTGAATCACCCTCTAGTTTTGGCCTCTAGGGGGAGCTTAGCCCACTTTTTTCTTGTTTTTACTGCAGTGGGCACTGGCAAGAGTTTAGGTGAGCCTTTGTGAGTAAGTATTGATTTATGGCTGGGGCCTGAGGTGTGCATCTCTCCAGGGGTATTCAGCCTTTCTGGACACAAGCGTGTGTGAACAGTGGCTCTCAGACATCACTGACACTCTGTCCAACCACTGGACCAAGAACCACTGATTGGAGTCTGCGGTCTGTGGTGTGTGTGTCTCATACACACACCAGCAGACCAAAGCCCTCAATCACTGGGTCTTGGTCCAGTCCGTGCCCCCGTGTTCCAGAGTTGAGTGACGCGCTGCCTGCAGAGCACTCATTAGAATCTATGTTTCACAAGCAGAGCAGGGATAGTAAATCGTTCAGGCCTTAGTGTTGTTATAGCTGGCTCTAACAAGCCACTCTCTGTCTACTTTATTGGAGTTTAGAAGTGGATTTCATGTACTTCTTGGCAACTTTGAAAAAATATGACAAACAATGGAAACTATTGGTGTAAAAGACAAGACCGCAACACGATGAAAACTTGTTCAATCTTTCAAAGGAGCTCTTTAGGTTTTCAAGCCCTCTGCTACTTAGAGACTGACAGAAACATCATTAGACAACAAAAACATCCCATTTATGTTTTCAATAACATCAGAAAGAGGAAGTGTGCTATGGGAATACTGTGTAGTTTTGGGACGGTGCTATGTGATCCCTCATCACATGGTCAAGGCCCCTGCTCTGGTTCGAAGTTAACGGATTTTCTCCCTACGGCCCCACTCCTAAATCAGATCAGCTTTTTTTAAATGCTACATCTAAAGGCCCCCGTCCCATGTCTAACTACCTAGTCTTTTGTTTGCTCATGTTTTCCTTTTCCTCTGTGGATCGGCTGGCTCTGACCGTGTAATAGAGCGCATATTGGCCAAGCGAGGCAGCCTGCTGTGACCAGATCAGATGTGTGCTCCTGATTATGAAACTCCCTTTTAGTTACTGACAGACATGGTAATAAATGTGTCCATAAATTGAATTTGGGTCTTTTGAAAAGGAGCAGGAATATCTAAGGAGCATTTCAGCTGATTGTCTCCAGCCTACATGGCAGCGCTTCAGTGGGATTCTGGGGGGAAAACTGATCCTGCTGTGGTGCGGTTGGAGGGCTGGGAGTGGAGAGGGAGGGGGTGTGGGATAGACGCCCAGCCAAGCAAAATAAAGACTTGCTTTATTGCTATTCAGAAAATCATTTGATTGAGTTTGCACAAATAAGAAGATGGAGAGCAGTCTGTAGGAGTGTATATGTCTGTTTGTGTGGTGGTATGTTTGAATGTAATTGTGTTTGCATGTGCATTTGAGTGTGTATGTTTGTAAGTGTTTTACCCTTTCGTAAAGGTATAGTGCACAGGAGCTACTTTTCTCAGTGGTTTAAAAGGATGTACAGTGCCATTACAGTTAAATGCTGCCCCTCACAATAACACTACTGAATTTTGCTGAAGTGATGTTGACAGCAGAACTGAAATTTTGGGCCAAAGCTTTTGTATTTAATTTCTCTTTGGAAAGTGCCTAGGATGTTCTTTCATGAATGGCAAAAATATAGTAAATGATTTTATATCTACCTTTATTTGTTATGATGGTATCCCTGAATACGTATTAGCCACGGCATGGCTTTTCCATAAAACTGATTTGTTTACATGTCGTAAATGACAATGGCAAAATAAAGATAATATAGATTTACAGTGTGACATAATTCATTTTATTATTGTCAAATTACATAGTCAACACCAGAATTAAGAGCCAACATTATATTCCTCTTAATGCTATGGAAATCAAAAAGATAAATATATAACTGCAATTTACTGCAAAAATGTTAATGAATCATCTTTAACATGTATGTACGTACAGCAAATATAAAGCAATGTATAATGACTAAATACTTTGAATGAAAAGCATGTAAAAAGGGAAAATATTTCTTTGTGTGATGTATAATAGTTATCAAACCTCACTTTAAATGACACCAGAAGGTTATATATTAATTTACCCTACACATGGCCATTCTAAATCCACGATGAGCTTAACTGTGCTAGACTACAGCGCTCACACTTACCTCAGATCCAGTAACATAAAGTTGATGCTTGCCAAGAGAGAGGAAACAGTGTGTAAGTGCTTGCTGAAGTGTGCATATTTAGCCTGGTCAGTCATGAGGGAGGGACACAACTTCTCAGCGTGGTGTGACACACGTAACTCAGTCACCAAGAGTCACACATCCCCATGTGTTTGCCAGGCCTATCCTTTGGGCTTGATTTTCGTGAAGACGTGAAGTGACGGGTCTGGAAGGTTCCCCTGGGGCAGAGGGCAGCCTGAGTCATAGCCAGAGAACAGTCAGGAATACTCAGACCCCGGTTTAGACCTGGCAATCTAGCATGATGTTGTGAAACTGTTACCCTTCATTATGTATTCACTATAGACATCTGTCTTGGCAAAGGGAATGGGATTCAGTGTGTGATTTTTATCTTGGCCCTCTCGCATTCCCTCTGTGTCTTTCTCTCACACTTTATCCCCTCTCTATCTAATTTGCCTTTATCTCTTTGTCATTCACTCCGTCTGTCCCGTTCTGTCTCTTTCCATCTCGTTCTTTCTTGCTGCATCTGTCTATCCTGACTGTCTTTGAAATGTTATGATTCACTGACTGTGATCTCTGTGAGCTGTCTCCTTGAAGTCTGTGTGTCTCCTGAGTGCAACCACAGAATGGTACATCACTTCTATTACATGTAATTTCCTGGGTTTTATAAGGTACATTTACTCACTCTACAATGGTGAAGACTGTTCTCTTCTACAGCTGAGTTCAGAGTATCTTTCTCTTACACCACGGCCCAGTTCATGGAAACCATTATCTGGTGTGGGAATGTGCCAAGATTAGGCTACAAAGTTTGCTTTTCTGTAACATTTTGAAACTCGGGTTAATGTAAAAGTCCAAATCCTCCCAAGAGCTGTTTGAATTATAATATCACGATAAGACAGTATTTTACTCACTTTTCCGGTAGATATACTAAGTCTGGTATCTGGTACAGTAGCACACAGTTACAGACACATTCATCATGGACTGACATGCTATTATAATCGCTAATAAAAGTGGTTTAATGGGGGCATTACAACCAAGTAAATAATTATATGAAAACAAAATTAAAGCACAAGTTTTGATAAGCTGCGGGAAATCCAGTTAAACAACAAAAGTTCTTACCTTTAATTTGCCATAAAACATAAACCCATTTAAATGCCTCCACCTGTGGCACCTTTGTGCTGTGCAACATTACAGACAGGCTCAATTACACTGTTATTCTTACTTATGTTTCTCTCTCATTCTCTATCTTGCCTTCTCAATAAAAAGAGGCCAATAAATCACTTAGCTGTCTCTGTGGGTTTGGGGTATTGGTGTTGGAGCGAGCTGTCCCACCATCCCAGCTGAGTAGACATGACTCTCAAAGCACCAAAAACCCTTCCCAATTCCCCTCACTGTCAAAAACCAACATGGTGAAAATTACATTTTGGTTGAAGAGTCTAATAAATCTTGGCCGAACATGGCTGGAGAAGTGGAAAAAGGCCCTTCATGGCAGCTGCAGTCTCAGTGATGTGGATCCCGCGCTGGGGGAAAGGGGAAGCCACATAAGAGAAGGTTTGTGTTAGCGCGGGGTAGATGAGGTGCAAGGGGAGTCAGTGGGAGGATACAAGGCCTAAAAGCGCTTGTGGATTATAGGGAGTGATAACTCTAATGTTTGTGTGTGTGTGTGTGTGTGTGTGTGTGTGTGTGTGTGTGTGTGTGTGTGTGTGTGTGTGTGTGTGTGTGTGTGTGTGTGTGTGTGTGTGTGTGTGTGTGTGTGTGTGTGTGTGTGTGCGTATGTGTGTCTGTGCAAGAAAAGGAGCTCTTGAGATTTACATTCAGATAACAGATGTCTATTATGATATGTAATTTCAAAAGCATGTGGAGATGATGTGTTATCACTTCAGGGAAGAAGTGAGTTCCAAGTCACCTCTCATGAAAAAAGGTAAAAAATAAAAAAGTTGTGCATTTGATCTTGAAACTTAAGAAAAGATTTAAAGAACTGTTGCTTTTGGATCAACTTTTTTCCCCCCTTAAGAACCGTAACTGAGATTTCTCTCACCAAAGCAAATAAGTTTTAAGCAGAGCCTTTAAGATACGTTTGACAGCTGTTTTGATAAGTGGCTATTTATCTATAGGTGTTGGTCATTAGCATTAACTAAGGGCTTATTCTGAATCACTGCAGCTTGTCCACATGGTCGACCTCTGTTGGTTTCCTATCTCTGGGGCCTGTTTGACGGGAACAACTTGTGTAAGGCCATCAGCAGCCTGTCGAGGCTAATTAAAACACACATCTACAAATCTGCCAGCAATTACTACACCCAGAAACATTTGGTGCCACTCACAAATTTTAGGCAGAAAAGGCTGTGTTTACCGCGCTAGCTTTTCATTTCTCAGAGCCTTCCCACAAAACAAATAATGGTTAGAGCCTTGTTTGATACAGCAACGTTCATATTTATTTTGTCATTTAAATGTTACAAAAATGTAGGCATCGGGAGATATGATAATGGAATCCAGATTTTGGCTTTATTTAATTTGTAGCTCTGCATGGAGTCATCTCATTTTAGATTATAGCCCTGTGTAAACTGTGTTGCTCCAGTCATTGGGTTATATTGTGTAACAGTGTTGTGTCCCAGTCATCTGGATGTGCTTTGCTGTCCTCAACTGAGCACACTCCTTATCTGCATCACTCCCAGCCCACAACCTCACGATCATGCGGTTCATCCACTTTGCCCAATGACAAAAACAGCAAAGTGGGCCATTTGTATGCAAATGCTGAGATGTAATTTGGAGTTCCCTATCTTTTGCATGCTATTGATATCACAAGGTTGAAGTACATGCATGCAAAACTCTATGATATCTTAGATTCCTCAGTTGTCTGTTAAACTGTAATCAGTCAGTGTCAGAGTGGCAGAGCGAAGCACCAACTAGCACAGACATACAGTACAAATATTTGAACACATGCACACACTCATCATCATGACTGTGGAATGTATTATACTTGCTTTTGTTCAGTGACACATTCAACCAAATATTTTTGCACTGCAATTTTTTACAATTGCTCTAGACATGAGATGAAGAAACATCTGTGTTATTCGTGCCCGGATGATCTCTTTGAGTTTCTGTTTATTACACTTGATTCCTCTTGGCTTTCTCCACCTGTATGTGAGCGGATTCATCTTTAAGTGCCATTTCCATAATTTTACAAAATCTTTTATTTAAATATTGTTTTTAATATAAACTTCACTAAGAAATATTCACTGATATTAAAATGCCAAAATGATGTCAGTTACTGTGATTAATTTAACTGTGTGAGTAAAAAATGAGCTTAAGGTTTAAATATAAATCATCACTTTTTTCCTTTCTTTTCCTATTTTCTTTTTTTTTCAACAATTGAGCCATGTGTCCAGTGTAGTGATATTTTAATGTTAAGAAAGGTTTCATTACTGTAGTCACGCCTGTGTATTTAGATAATCATGGTCACCACTGGCCAGATTATTGTTGCCAGTGCTGGAAACCTAAAACACATTGCATCCTCAACTCAGGAGAATGTTTCTCAGGAAGGATCCACCCATCACCAGGTGTTGACAAAAGCAAATGTAAAAGCCTTGTGATTCATTATTCAACAGGTTGAATCATTGTTATGTAATATATATTAGTTGGCAATAGAGAATTGCAAAATGGGCAGTTATTAATGTGAATATGTCATGAGTCATTTCTTTGACAAAGGCAGATTCAGGACAGTTGCCTCCTGCTATGTTGTAACTGAGTTTGGCCTGGTTTGTCAACTCTCATCTACAATGAAAGCTCATAAATATGAGGTTATAACTCAAGTTGGCCAACACTGTGGAATTCTTATGTGTACTGTTTTCATTTATATATCGCCTTATTATGATTTTTAAAAATAACTTGTGTGCAATGACAAGACAAAATCTTCTCTATTTAAGGCCCCAGTCTTAAACTTTTTTGAACCACCAAAGTGACATTGCACTTTTGTATCAAAGGATGGTAAAAGAGGGATTACATGTCCCATACAGTCAAATAAATAAAAAAGTTAAATAAGTTAAATGTATGCTCTCTAATTCTAATCCCCAAATTCACTCCCAGTTGTTGATGTTTTTTAGCTCAAAATTAAACTGTTCCGGAATTGGTTTACCCTGTGTATCAATCTATTGGTTAAATAATTTTTCTGTGTACACTGTACCTGACAAAGTCAAAGTGACCGTGAAGCACAGAACAAGTAGCTAGGATATCAAGGGGAGCAGTGGAAGCATGGAGATAGTCCCTGCGGGCCTTGGAGCAGAGGGGCTGGATAAGGATTAGTGTGGCTGCTGAGGAACACCTGTCTGTCACTGACGGATCCCCTCCCGCCAAGCCCCAGATGGATCTTGGGAGCGGTGGGCCCCATCATAACTTCCTCCTTCCTATTCCCCAATAACGCTAATGTTTTTCTTTCTGTCTTATCCCTCTTCCCCTGTATTCCCTTACCCTGCGTGTCTGGCATTCTGTAGGGGGGTGGCGCAGAAGGAGGGTGCAGAAAGGGAAAAAGGGGCCGGGACAGTTTAGTTGGATGGCCAGCTGTGTGCCAGCTGCGTGCCAGCAAAATGCTGAGTGGCGTGGAGAAAGGCCTATTATCTCCCACACGCACACACTCTCTCTCGCCTTTCACACCCCTATCCCTGGCCCTGCAAAATCAGGGAGACAGATTCTGCTAAAACCATCACTCCCCCTTATACATGCATGTGGTCTCCTCCTGCATACACCCACTCACATCAACACACACACACACTTATTCTAAGTGCTGTGTAGGGAGTTATTTTCCCATCTCTGCCTCTGTCTTTGCACACACACACACATACACACACACACACACACACACACACACACACACACACACACACACACACACACACACACACACACACACACACACACACACACACACACACACACACACACACACACACACAGAGATGCACAGAAGGCCCAAGAGCTTCCATGCCATCCTCTATGTGTCACTGCTTCTGACACACAGGACTAAACAAGTCATTAGAGCATGGGTCGAATCATCCATACACATTGTCTTATCTGTCTACTCTCAGTCAGCCAGCCTATTGCACAGTGGCTGGACGCTTCTCACTGCTGGTAGGATATGAGCAATTAGCAAGAAAGACCTTTTAGCTCTGCCAGCTGATTTGCGGCCAGCTTCTGCATATGCCTGTAATTCACTTTGACATTTCATCTCCTCACTTGTCACAGTCTTTATTGTGTATTACCACAATATAAACAATAATGATGAAGTAATAATCAAATCGGAGGCAATATAATCATTTTGTTTTCCCTCCGCGCTAATGTCCACTGGTTGAACCTGTGGGAGACAGCTGATAAGTGAGCTTTCTTGTGTGGAGTGGAGGTCTCTGGAGAAAGAGTGGAGGCAGCCAGGGGGGGGGGTCTTCCCAAGTCAGCCCAGGGGAAATGGATGACAGTTACACAATGGATGACAGTTACACTACCCTCCGGCCAATTAACTGTCATTCTAGCTGTTGGTTTAACTCGCTGACCTTACCTCTTCTCTGCTGTTTGTCTTATCATTTCCGGAAAAGCAGACCTCATCTGTGTATGTAAAGTGGACCGGTGACCTTCAGGGAAGGGGAACAAAGGTCACAGTTCATCTGCTGTATATTTCTTTTGCGCAACGGCAAATATGCCTAAGAGTCTTCTGGGAATTTGGTGGTGTAGGAAGAGAGAAGTCCTGTGGGATTGAAAGAGAGCTATCTGTTATTACTTCCAATTACTCCCCAATCTCTCGCTCTATCTACCTGTAAAATGACATTAGATATGCCTGTTCTCAGGGTCTTTTACAGATGAAGGCTGTGCTTCTTAGTGATGAGGCCCAGGGGAGCTCAAGGTCCATACTCCTTGCCCTTAAGTCATCAGCTAACTGAGTGTATTCACAGATTGGTGGGAGCAATGTTAATTCTTTCAAGAAATTCATTGCTTTTGTCTCGGAGAGGAAGCATGGATATAAGTAGGAGGAAACTGAATGAGGTTGCCACGTCTTTCCTTGGGTGAGGGTTGGTTTGAGGTTGGTATGTGTGAATAGGGGTACAGTTCCTGTGAACGCTGCTGTCTTAGCATGACAACAGTAGAGGGCGGGTTGTACTTGCCCTTCTGGAAGGGGAGACAGTGACACAGTGCCCACCCCTCTCTGTTTGTCCGATCGCCACTTCATTGTGCCCAATCGCCACAAAGAGACAGAACCTAGAAAGCCTACACAGCTGGAGATGGCAGAGAGCTTTCATACTCAGTGCCTGGCTTGTTCAGACACTTCTCTGCCCTGTGTCTCACAAGATCTCACGTCCTACTTCCTGGCTTGTCTCTTGACAAGAGACGAGTAGAAGGTTGTACTTTATCCTGGTCAGATCAACATATTGTTTAGTGTCAGCAGCCTGCTTGACACTGTCCCTGCACACTGTATATGAAGTTTGATTGTCTTGTAAAGGTTTGACTCGTCTTGTGTAACTCTATAATCTTAACTTCTGCAGTCTCATTACTGTAAATGGATTCTACTTGGTAATTTAAGTGAATTTGGTTCTGATAAACTGTTTAAACTTCAGTTTCCAATTTTTGCCTACAATGTCTTAAGGCAACTTGTCTTGACTAGATGAGGTAAATTTCACAGGAGAAGATGAGAATGAGTAGACTGAGAGCAGAATTTTGCTCAACAATCTTCCTTCAGCATGCATTTAGTTTGCTTATTATGGACAAGGCACCAATCTATCCTCATGCCACTGTTGAATCACTCTGTCGCCCACCCTTTCATTCTCTAATAAACACTAACAAAACAGATGCATGCATGAATGCACACACATGCACATACACACACACACGCACACACTAGTGGGATAGCTTTCACTATCTCTCATTTGCATGGCAATGCCATTATCTGGCTGTGAGGTGTCACGCTGGAGTGGCTGACAATGTGCCTGACAACAAGTTTATCTAAGCACAAAGAAAAGTTGAGAAGAATAGAGTACTTTCTCTGCCTCCTCTTTTCCTCTGGCTTTAGCATATATACTTTTAAACTCCCCATGGAGTACGAGGAAGCATGTCACCCAACCTCATACTGCATGATAGACTGGCAAATCCATTATTTATACCCCTAGTAAAACCTGTGGTAAACACTTTGTATAAACATATAGTTACTGTTTTAGCACTGTGCCTTTCTTAGTCTGTCTTCTATTTCTCTCGTTCTCAGTCATGTTTCTCCACTTCCTATTTTCTTTACTTCTCATTATGATATGTGTTTATTTTTACTACATTTTCTGTAAATGACTGTAACCAAATGTGCTACTGTGGTCTTGGCCAGGTCTCCCTTGCAAACAGGATCTGTGCTCTGAGTGCTCTCAGACTAACTCAGTTAATCAAAATAAAAATACAAAGGTTGAGCTGCTTGTCAGTATTCATTAATAGCAGCGGATATTGGATTCTATGCAGACACATTACTGTATACTTTCAGGCATGGAAGATTGTGGAGACTATTGGCTGAACTGAAGAGAATCAATAGCAGGGTTTACAACGTAGACACTGGTAGGCATCATCATTACACAGCGAAGCCCTCTCACCTGCTGTTATCGACCTCCCTCTCAGGTTTACAGCAGCAGCGAGCAACACTTGGCTTGTCTGGTGATGTCATAGATGCTTGTGTTTGTGTGCGTCTGATATGTAGCAGCAACGTAAACTGAACCTGTCTGGGTCATGGAGTAATGCAGTGGGATGTGAATAGCCCTATCTGTGGTATCCATGTTTGAATAAATCACTTGCGGTGGTGTATTGCAAAATACAGCATGGTGATAAGTTGGAGCTGCTTTGCCCAGTCCTCGTAAAGTCTCCGTTGTTCCTGTGTTTTGCTGATAAGCAGGCTCAGCTCTGGGTGGCTAAAAAATTTCCTGTACATGGTTTACCCCTACCAACACCATTCTAGTTCTCATGAACAATGATTAGCCCGTGAGCTGTTTGGATACACATACCTACTGAATGAAAGCCTTAATTTAAACAGTGAAGCACGCACACAGTCTATCTATGCAGTCTATCTTAGCATGAGTAAAAGTATTATCCACAATAACGTCAAATGTTTTGTTATAAATTCCTGAATCAATAACTTATGAAGCAACCAAGCAGGAGGAGGTCAAGGGTCATAGTACCCCTAGACTGAAGAATAATTATGTAAAGTGGAGAAGTGCTAACAGTAAAATAAGCGGATAATGAGATCTGTCAGTTTATTTTTGAATTCCCTTTGAACACAAAATAATGCCCACAAGTAGAGATACGCATGAATAGATGCTTACGCTCAAACACACACCACCATACCTCAAAAAAGGCATCAGGTGCAGAGTTATACAGTCATCACTTAGTTTAATATCAGGCCTATTAAAGATGTTTCATGGATACTGAGTCAATTTCATTTAGCTGTAAACTGTGAGCAGGAATCCAAATCAATCCAGCGTCTCATATTACCCAGGAGAGAACTTAGTGAATTAGACATCAGACTTTTTAAAAGAGTTTAATATTGGCAGTATGCAGGCGCAAAAGTGAAAACAGTATATAAAAGGGAACCTCATATCTGCAGTGTGTGGCACTGATATGGAGGTGATGGATATAGCTAGTTTGAGGTTGTGAAAATGAACTCAAACTAGAGGGGATGTGGATCAAAGAGAGGGACAGCACCAGTGATCATCGTTAGACTTCCTGCACCCCCCCCCCCCCCCCCCTACCCCCACCACGCCTTCCTTTACATTACCATTATTAAAAAGGAGAGGACTCTCTTAATAAAGTCTATTAATCACACCGGGGGAGTCGGTTCATCGGTTCACCCTCTCATGAGGGTCTCTAATCAATCAAGCTGGCTGGTAATGTATTCATGGGAGATGTAAGAAAGGACTTGTTTGACAGTGTTCCAAGGAGGAAGAATTTATTAAGTTCCCTTCACGAGTCAGCCAATCCTAAAGAGTCATGACTGCACCCCCACCCGACCCTGCCCTTGTCCCCTCCGCCTGGTACTGTGAATAAAAGAGCCTTCATAATGTATGAAGTCTGTACAAATATTGGAAACGTCCAAAATATGTCCTCTCATTAACAGTGATGAGTGAAAGCTAGAGTATTGGCATTTGTCAGATATGCTCGGAGTGTAAAGGCACTGTTGTACAAGGCCTCTGCTGTGTCGGGTGATGTAGAGACATCACTCTCTTGCGATCCTCTCAAAAGCCGGAGAAAATGTGTCTTATTAGTTCACATGAGGTGGCGAAATTCTGTGCTACACCGCTGACTAATGTACAAAGCTGAGAAAGCGCAGGGCTGATGGTTTGCTGGGCCACTGTTAGTGACGTGTGAACTGGGAGGGTGCGGAGAGGGGACATCAGGCTGGTTAAATCGTGCAGCTGTTGAAGCAGCTATGAGGCCAGGCGTTTTTTATAAACCCACCCCTCTGCTCATCTCCTCAGTAAACGCTTTATAGGGAGATTGACACAGTAAAGAGATGAGAGAATGCCGTTCTGCCTCAGAAACGTGTTAAATTGTCCTATATGTAATATTCCCATAAAAAACAAAAACAAAGTTCCTATAATTTTCTTTTACACTCTTTTTTAAAAGAATATTCACAAGTGTCAACACTCACTACAATATAGTGTGAGTTAGAGAGGAAAAGTTAGGAACATACACATGCTGGGGCTGAAACATGTTTTATAGAGGAGGGTGCATAAAAAGCCCTTATTGCCTTTGCTTTGTCCTGAGGAAGAACTGAAAAAGGGCCATGCTCGGCTTCAAAGCAGCATTTCCATAATTGCCCTGTAACTCGGGCCTGTCTGAAGGATCTGAAGGGGGGCTGAGAAAAGCACAATCTTTCAGCTGGGTGAACGGCAAAAGCCCCAACGCCTCTCCCTCTGGCCTGTCGGCCTGTCGCCCCCTTCCCCACTTGTTGCCTTTCGGATTCAGTGAAAGAATTCCTCTCTCTAACCTACATCAACAAAAGGCATGAAATCAGTGCCCTCCCTCTCTCCCGCTTCGGCCCCAGAGAATGTCATTCCTACTGGGCCTTTTGTCCTTTGCTCAGCCCGGGGAAACACAACAACCCCTCTCTCCCTGCTCCCTGGCTATTCTTTAACATGTTGCTGCTGCACTTTCACTTACATTCTCAATAATGAATGTGCCATGAAACATGCAGGAGACACAGAAGTCGCATATCTTTGGCAGGGGTAAAATTGAGCTAGCCACCTTCTCTTTTTTCGGCTCTCGAGTACGACCGCTGTAACAAGCTGCCGCGGAGTGCTGCGGCCTGTAAGCCTGTGTATGGAGGTATGTGGTGTGTGTGGGACATGTGTTCTCGAGAGCAGATCCCCACTCCTCTTGCGGTCAACTAACACGCAGGCCGAATGCTTGCAAAAGGGCAGCAACTCTTTTGGCCGGTGCAGGCACTGGGTGGGGGCGCGGTTGACAGTGGCTCATAAAAGGATTAGTCCACCGCACAAAGACAGTGGGCCGCTTCTAAGCCTGACTAGGTCCACAAAGGAGTTGACATTTGTCTGTCTCAGTGGCAGGAGGGGGTGTGGCAGAGCGGTCCAGGCTGGGGGCAGGAGGAGGTGGCACTGGTGGTGGGGCTACAATGACAGAAGGGGTGGATGAGGTGAAAACACAAGACTGACCCTCTTTATTTGGAGCAGCCTCCTCTTTCACAGGGCACCTCTGGCCCCCTCCAATGGGCTGCTATAGTGTTTATTTACTCCACGGTTTCTCCCCATTCACACAAGGCCCTCTGATGGCTCCATTGGCCCAACCCTTTCAGCTGCCTGGAACCGCTGACCACCTTCTCCCAGATCAATGAACGTTTCGAAAGATTAGATTTCCTTTTAATGATTCCATCTTCCTCAGATTTTTCCCTTCCTAAATGGCTGTTTAACCCCACATTACTTTTTTCACCCCTGTAACTGTTCTGTCTTCTGAGTATTGAAGGCAAAAGGGAGCAGCAGTCAACAGCGCTCAGGACAACATATGCAATGTTATTAGATGATGAAATACAATTTATTAGCACTGTGTCAAAATCATCTGTATTCCCCACACTCTTAATACTGCTGAACTACTGGTTCATTTGTAAATTATTACACGACAGTGAGTATAACTGAGAATCTATTTCTTTATAATGTGGTAAATTTAAATCTGAAAAATCTATGATGTCATATTACTTTATAACCTAGTAGGTTTTTTTGTATACTCTCAAAGTATTTTAAATTCTACCTTAACTCCTTTACTTTTCTCAGAGTCTCCTGGTCAGGTGGGTTTTCTGTGCTTTTTAGGTACTAAAGTGCTACAGTGTGCCCCCAGACTCTGAGCATTTAACACAACATGGACCTCAGAAATAAGAAGAGGAGTCAATGTTGATTATTGCTCATTAGCCAGGAGAACATCCACTTAACGTGCGAGAAAATGAGTGACACACCATGCCCCACTGGAAATGGTCCCTGTGTAGCTCAGAGCAAAATGTTAGCTAATGCATTCCATTTGCTCTCTGTAACCAGGAGCAGGTTGGACACGTATGGCGACATAAGCAGACATGATTACTTTGTTTCTGCCGAGGCATTTTAATCCCTAATTTCATGCACTGATCAGAAGAGAGGCCCTGAGCTCCTGACACAATCACTGTCCCTTCAGTAGCATTTCAATTGAATCCTTGTGATCAAGAGGAGGCTTGTTCTTGGCCCCTCAGGAGCAAACATCCCGAAGAAATACTGACAGTACAACTGAAGAAATAAGCATCAGTATTTATGATGAAGTTCAGTTTATAGTCCACCTTTTTTTTTTTTTTTTTTTTTTTAATAAAATGCTTAATTTTAAGGTAAATGTTAATGTATAATACATATAATAATATATCATGGTAAGTGGTATAATTTTTTTTTTTTAAATAAAATGCATTTAAAAAATCATTTTAAAAGCTTTTGATTTTTTCTGTTTTGATTATTTTGTTTGTTGCCATATGTAACATCCCTCATTTTCTTTTATGCTGTATAATTATGAATCATAAACGTTAGTGTAATGCTTGTAATTCAAAGCAACTTCCTTCAACCAAAGGAAGTGGACAAGAGCCTACAAAAAAAACAAAGGGGGAGTGGGGGAGGCAGGGGGTGGGGGGGACTATTACATCAATCAGCTGGCTGATGCCACTTATGAATATGCATCGCGTGGTTAGATGGGGCTCTCAAGGAAGATAATTGATTAGACAGGAAGGCAACATGGTGAGAGGAGCTCCAAAAGGCTCCGGAGTCTTTCCCTTGGCTGAGTTGGGGTTTGTTTAAAGCATATCCTAAACACAGAGAGGATACGGCTCCAACGAATCAGCGTTTTTCATCTGCTTTGCTGCTGTGAATCGCAGACATTTAAAACAAAACAAAAAAAAGAAGAAGAAAAAAAGGAGAGATTGTTCTCTTTGACCATCTGATTCTAGTCGAGGAATGTGTGCCAGATTGTGTGCGTGCGTGTATTTTAAAATATAAAAATACCATCATAATGAATCCAAGTCCACCAAAATCTAAATAATCAACTTAAATAAAAATATGAAATCAAGAGAAGATGAGTAAAACGTTTCAGTGTCAACGAAAACCGTATTCTGTTGATTGGTTTTCGTTTGAAGGACGATAAATAAGGAAATCTAATTTTGCCTCCTAAAATGAAGTTTCTGAACGTCTTAATCGTTAATATATTTTGACTGCTTTCAAATGAGCTAGATAAAAAGAAAAATAAGAATTTGCATTACTAAGACTTCCATGTCTCCTATGAGTCTTTTAAAGGCTGGAGATGTTTTATAATCTCGAAGAAATATGAATAATTTCAATATTGACGGCATTTTTTTTTTTTTTTTTTTTTTTTTGCTTTATTGATTTTTTTCTTTCTTCCCTTTTCTATTTTCCATTTTCTTTCTTTTATTTCAGCATGCCTGATTTCAAAGAGATAACTAGAGATAAACGACTGAGTGCGTTTTCATGGATGATTTAGAAGTCCTGTGATCTGAAAGTCCAGCATGGCTGCCATCATGTTTTAGAATTACTACTGGCGACTGTTGACAATAGGCCTGAACATTTTTGATATATTTTTGCATGCTATATTAAATCAGTTTATTTATTGTTCCTTTGGGTACATTTTTGGTACGTTTTAAATCATTTCATACTAAAAGTTTAGTTTCTTGTGGCCTAAACTGAATAGCATGTGTCTGTTTTTCTTCAACATTTTTAAATCCATGGATGATTTTTTTTAAAGTATTAAAACAGATCTATTGATTCCTTTGGACACATGCACTGCGTTTTAAAATAATGAAATCACAACACTAAGGCTTGAAAACACGTTTCTAAAAGAAATAAAAAGAAATAAAAAAAGACATCGTGACAGTAAATGTTTCTGTCGATTTTTTTATCACATCTGATGGATAAATTAGGAGTGAGCCAAAAAAACAAAAAAAACAAAGCTGCTTCTGAAGAGTGTGTGTCTATGTGTGTGTGAGTGTGTGTGTATGTGTGTGCTTGCAGTAGAATATGGCCGACTGCAAGTGACTGTAGAGGGAGCTCCAACACTAAGTTTACATAAACTTCCTCTGCTAAGGGTTCACACATGCAAATGATCACATCACGGACAAACAAAATAAATGATGTTATTATTAGTTTTACAGCGACGATATATTACAATTATAAGAGCAGCATTAGTTGGAGGAAAATGTATGATATATGTGAAGAGCAAAAGCATTACAAATTGAGCATGATGAGATGTGGGAGTCGCACTGCAAAGCTAAAATCCATCTTTAGGATCAACTGAAACACTGTGACCAAGCAGCAACGATCCTCAAACAGCCATTCATTACCTAAAGTCTCTTTATAGACCGTACCATTTCAGAGGAAAATTAATGAAAGAATTATTCATTTTAATGCGACCACTACGCCTCTATGAGGATAATCCCACAACATTAATATCCAAATGTATGCCGCAATACTGGCTAATTAGCCTTAAGTCCCTCCAATATAAAAGTATGATAAATCCCTCTCGAATATTTACTTATCACGGAGGATGAAGTCTGTGCCTCAGGCTGTCCACTATCACACATGCAAAACCAAAGCAATGCAATTCCAGCTGCAATGCACAATAACAACCAGCATCAAAAGCAGCTGTCAAAATACCTCGGCCAAAAACCAACAATATATATATTTTTTTAAAGTTGCAGCAATTCATTTATTAGCCAAAATATAGACTTTCTTGTACAATTTGGTTCACAAGTATGTACATATTCTTAACTTTATATACAAAACATTTGAACATCAAATCCTCACAGAACTTACAAAAAAAACAAAACAAAAAAAAACTCACAGACTACAGGTTCATACATTATTACATTAGCAGTTTTACACAGGACATGCTTACAATGTAAGTATACAGAGATGTATTATTCTTATTTTACATTCCATATTCAAATTAAAAGAAAAAAAGAGGATGAGTGAAGGGTTATGGGGAGGAAAAAGCCGAAAGAACCACTGCTGCTTCTAGTTGGTTCTGAGGTCTGAAATACACAGGGATAAAACAGAATGAAAAAAAGTGATCTAAAAAACCACTAATAATAGCCTCATGAAGAGCTAAAATACAAAGTGATATAAAAGTGACAATTGCCTTTCAAAAACGAGCCTGTCGTGAATTTGCATTGAGCTCATTTGCATGACCAAACAAGTAAGTGTAACATAGGCCTTGACGAAATAACACAAGCGCACACACAGGGAAAAAAATCTTCGAATAAAAGCTAATTTGGGTAAATATGGCGTTTAAAATAGAAAATGTGATATGACATCTAATAGAAAATCCCCAAATGTCATTAAGTGACATCCTCACTATGTTTGAACTGGGTGGGAAGCTGTTTGTAACAACTTTTTCTCTGCATCCAAGGCACTAAGATCTCTCTGAAATAGTGGCAATGAAAATTAAAAATGCATTCATTAAACTGCCTATTATCAGAGCCCATGCTGGGCATCAGTGAATTTAGTGTTGAAAGTTGGTTGGTTTAATGGGCTGTAATGTAAACAATTAAATACAAGCAAAAAGGCCTTAATATCACATGGATGTAACAATACCATTTTTTTTAAAGGGGGGCATACAAATCAAGAACAGTTTTCATCCAATTCAACATTTGTGTTTTTGTTAAATGCTTTCTCATCTGCATTTGCTTCAATAAACCTCTCGGACATTTTTCAAAGCACACACACACACACACACACACACACACACACACACACACACACACACACACACACACACACACACACACTATATTCTGTAAGCTGTAACATTGTAACACTGTTCATCTGTGTGGCCTATAGAGAAAGAAATCCATCAACAGGCAAAGAAGGCAAAAGGAGGTCTAAAATAATAGAAATGAATGACGGGCAATGGACTAGTGTCTTTGTTTTTGTAGTTATTTATACATGCGCGTCTCAGTGTCGGGGACATGTACCTGTGACTGGAGTCTCTGAACTATGACTCTTGTCCTCCGTTTGCCTGCTGCTGTAGAGGGCCAGGCTGGTGGCAGTGGCCTGGTTTGCCAGTCCCAGATAATGATTGGAGTTCAGTAAAGCCAGCTGGTGCGCCGAGAAGGCTCGGTTCGTCCAGTTCTGGATTTTCCCAACGGGACAAGAAGAGATGAGTCTGTGAGGGGCGATTATGGTCTGGGCGACCGGCCCTGCAGAGTTGCTGCCGTTCATTTGTGGCGATTTGCGCGGATTGTCAGGGGCCGTGGCTGTCTCTGCCAAAGACCAAATCTTTGGCTTTTGGGCTGGGGCTGGGTTGTTTTCTGAGGGCGGTGAGTTAACGGACACCGGGTTCAGTTTGAGCTGTTCTCCGTTTGGCTGGGACGTTTTGATTTCCAAAGACGAGTGGTGATGGTGGAGGTGGTGGCTGTGGAAGTGCTCTCCTCCTCTCTCCACGTCTTTGCCCTCTTTCCCCACAGCCTTTAGAAACCTCTGGTCGGGCCCTTGTAAATCCTCATAGCCGTCAGAAATCTCAGAGTCACTCCTCCCGTCTAGTTTAATATCTGAATGCAGGTCGTCCTGGTCGTCCAAGTCGTCCTTGTTCTCGATATTTTCCGTGTCGATGTTCTCCAAGTCGATCTCCTCCTCGTCCTCCCTCTTGTCCCCCTCCTCCCCTTCGTGATCGCTGGGGTAAACATTTCCCTCTTCGTCGGTGCGGTTCCGGGGGGTCCAGGTCATCTTGTTCTCCTTCTTTAGCCTCCTCCTGGCGTTGGCGAACCAGGTGGACACCTGGGTGAGAGTCATTTTGGTGATGATGGCCAGCATGATCTTCTCGCCCTTGGTTGGGTAGGGGTTCTTGCGGTGTTCACTGAGCCAGGCCTTCAGGGTGCTGGTGCTCTCCCTCGTGGCGTTTTTGGGTCTGGACGGGTCACCAAACTGATATTGGCCATATGGATAAAAAGCAGGGTGATGGTGGGCAAACCCTGGGTGCTGGACGCCGGGACTGTCTTTCAGTTCATACTGAGCACCCTGCAAAGACAAAGAATCAACGAGTCAGAGGGATTCTTTAAAAAATGAATACCATAAACAAGTACTTGTTCTGAAATTCTTCTTTAAGAGGAATATTACCATGCTCCCACAGTAAGGTTTTAGAATTTACAGTAATTAAACAATAATGAGGATATCTTTGAAGTGTAAACAAACAAAACGGTTAATGTATTTTTGTCACAATTTAATCCTTAATTATGTCCCACTGGTCTCAAAACTGAACGAAATTTTGAAATATATTTTTAAAATGTCAATAAATCAAATACTTCGAAAGACAACACTTTACTTTTAGAAACTTATAGCCCACCTAAACCAGTAAACCCACAGTACTTTGCAACATTTTATTCACTCTTTTGCCATCACTTTCTAATTTATTTTAGTCAACCTTAAACCTAAAGCCCAGTTTGTTAAGGTGTTCATTTTTAACCACGTTCAACAACATTTTCACAAAACAATTCAACAACAAAGTTCACCACGGCGCTCCTAAAGTTTAGACTTAAAAAGTGACAATAACCCTCTCTTCGAGGCCCTGCGTAGTTCCATCTTTTCTTTTCAGGTGTTAATATGTAGACTGACTTATGAGAGATTTAAAAGAGCGCGGAGTTACTCACCAATTGATTGAATATTGATATATCGTTTGAGTACGGGAGAAACGCTCCATAGCCTTGCGCTGCTGCGGCGAAAGGAGATCCATACATAGTGGAGAGGACGTTGGAGAGTGCGCCTGACGGACTGAGCTCTGTCCCGGCCCGGGCATTGCTGGCGATCCCCTGGCGCTCCTGCGGGTATATCGGTCGGATGTACTGATATCCCAGCTGAGGGAAAGACATGGTGGCAGGAAAGGGGGAAAAAGTCTGCTGCAATCACACAAATCAAGGGAATTGCCTCGATATCCACTTTTACAGTGTGAGCATGTGAGCAACAAAAGGTGCAAGCAAGGGAAGTCTATATTTCCTCGGGAACAGCCAGTGTAAACGATCCGGTTGCGCCCCTTATTTCTTCCTCTTCTTCTTCTTCTTTCCACCCTCACTTCCCTATTGATCTGGATGGACTAAGGTCAGGTCCTTACAGATTGCTTTAGATTATTGGGACTCCCTTGCTCAGATTGACATTTCTAGTCGTTTAGAAGCCCCTCCTATTTCTCAAATCTCACCCCTCTCATACACGCCACACACCAAACAGCGCTCTCTCTCTTTCTCCCTCCCTCCCTCCCTCCTCTCTCTCTCTCTCTCTCTCTCTCTCTCTCTCTCTCTCTCTCTCTCTCTCTCTCTCTCTCTCTCTCTCTCTCTCTCTCTCTCTCGGATAAGTGTGCACTGACTTCGCGAGCTCTTATTTGAATGGGGTTTCAAATCTCATTTTATGGCTCGCCAATCTATTTCATTCGTTACTTGTTCTCGTCTGTCCTACCACAATTTTTTTGTGTTAATTCACTTTTTTTTGTCCATTTGAACAACTGTAAATATGCGGTGTCAGTGACTGATTCACTTTCTTTGTCTGACGCTTTTTAAAAAAAAAAAAACACAAATACGGACAGAAAGTTGACGAACCAAACTTGGAGACCCACCTTTAAAGAAGGTAGACTGTTGGTTAAAGAAAGTCAAATTGTAAAGTAAAACTGAGTGTAAGCCAGTTTTATCTTCTTTTCTATGAAGGGAGTAGAGTTTACACACACTTTTAAAAACTAATATACATTTAAATCCCCCCAAAATCTTAACAGTCAATATCACACACTTGTAAATGACAAGCAGAAATGTTGAAAATAAATACTAAGTAATGTGTTTGTAACTACTGCCGGTGGTCATGTTTTGTAATGACCCTCTATCACAGGTTATACACACCTATTTATCGCTACATCACTGTGTGCAAGCTGTGTTTTCTTACACCGGGTCTGAGGTGTTATGGGCTCTTGGTGGCAGGCGAATCGCTTTTAATTCATTCTTTAATTTAAGACATCAAACGGGTCTCCATGTAGCCACTTGACATCAAAGAGAGAGCTGACGATAGACGGATTACACTGTTAATGAAGACTAAGTGTAAAGTACCAGCAATGATAAGTAATAAACATTATAGTGAGAGAGATGTTTATTCTGGTGAAACAGAATAAACAATACACGGATTCCAATAAGCAAAGACAACAAATAAATACATTTAAATTAAATAGAATAAACAAAACAACCATAATAATAATAATAATAATAATAATAATAATAATAATAATAATAATAATAATTATTATTATTATTATTATTATTATTATTATTATTATTATTATTATTCATGGATAAACATATTGTTCGAAGTAAGTCAACGAATAATTTAGGTTACTGTTTTTAAGTAAAATATCTTAATCCACTAAAACAACAAATCCGGAAAGACCGCACCTTCAGGAAATCCATTTGATAATTTTGATGCAACCTGATGTTTCTTGTAAATAATACCGGATTAAAACAAAACAAGGGAGTCAGAATTGAAATTCCATGAATCAATATAGAAAAGTGTGTACAGGACAACCATAATCGCATTTCAACCCGACTTTGTACCAGCATCTGTTTTGTTAATCGTTTGCAAAACAACACCAGAGGTTGAATTATTATTTCATGCACTTTATTTGAATGTGGGTAAGTCTCAATGCAATACTGACAGCGAGATGAAATCTCATCAATCTCAGTTTAGTTTTGATAATGCGATCCGGGTTTCCAAGAACTCTGAACTTGTATAAACCTTTAATCTTCTTTTGAAGCAGATAGTTATCATTGTCTGGGAGGGATAATAGCAGCTATAATTTCTTATATAGAGCTACCATAAGGATACGCCTTATTTCTGTAAACCTCTGTCCTGAATCTGTGTGTGTTCTTCGCCGACATCCACCCCAACCCGGATTATGGGGTTATTAATTACAGCGGCTTGCTGGTGCCATCCGACCGGAATGGTAATCACTACATAGCAGTCAATAGCACGCTCACACTTGACACACACATGCGTGAACGCGCGCGCGCGCGCGCACATACACACACACACACACACACACACACGCAAGCACCTACGCACGCGTGCGAGCACACACACACACACACATGCACAAACGCACACACACACACACACACACACACACACACACACACACACACACACACACACACACACACACACACACACACATGCAAACTGAGTCGGTCCAGACAGTGAAGTAAAGAGTGGTTAAAGATAAGTGGATGGTATTTGACATTTAGATAGGCTACACAGCCGCCTAGTAAGTGTAAAGAATAAAGAGAAGAAGAAAGAAGAAAAAGGACGTCAGAGAGAAGAGAGAGAGAGAGAGAGAGAGAGAGAGAGAGAGAGAGAGAGAGCACTGAACATCAACTTGGCTTCAAATATTTGACTCCGTTATTGAACCTATTCCCCTTTATGGTGGTGCGATCTGGGGTCCACTCGCCAGCTTAGATTTTACTAAACACCAAGTTTAGACTCTGCAAGCAGAATTCTTCAAATCCGAACTCCAAATAATACACGAAGATCAGAATTCGGATGATAGCCACTCATTTTAAACAATTAAAAGAAAGTATTCAGATTTTATAATCACCTAAAGAAAATGACTCTGACACGCTCCATAACAAAGCAGTCACCTACAGAGACCCTAGAGGGAAGCCCCCTCAGCCAGCTGGTTCTGGGACTCTGTTCACAAACACACGCAGAGCCCCCACACAGAAACCCCATCATATTAAACCAAATGATAAGGAAAAAAACCGATTCAACACACTGGAAAGAATCAACAATAAAACAGAATAAACTGGAATGCTGTTTGGCCCTAAACAGAGGATACTCAGTGGCAGATCACCTGACCACTGTGAGCAATCCAAAACTAAGGAAATCCTTGACCATGTACAGACTCAGGGAGTACAGCCTCGCTGCAGAGAGAGGCCGCCACAGGCAGACCTGGCTCCTCAGAAAAGAAACACTGTGTGCACCCACTGCACACAGCAAGAGATGGAAACCGAGCGGCACTTTTTAACCACCTGCCAGCTGTAAGACATCAGAGACATATACTACCCACAGATTACAACCACCCAAAAAGACTCAAAACATGGCTAATAACAAAAAAACGTCAATGTCTTCAGGGTGAAATACAGCAATGTGCAAACACAGCAGCAAGAATTGTGACCTGTTGTGAGCGGAAAAGGGCGTCCAATGGAATACAACCACCATGTAGACTGTCAATCACCTGTGTAGTCCTGCAATGACTAATTGCACCGTGCTGATGCATATATACACACTATTTGTAAAAACATTAATTAAAAAACAAAATGTTGCAGGTTTTATATAGTTTTCATTTATTTGTATTTATACTTTTGAAGTAGTCCACATTTTTCTACTTTATTTTAAGTTATATATATACTAACACCAAAATCACCGTTTTTGTTGTTGTTTTTATTTCACACTGGCTTTGGCAATGTTTCCTATGCCAATACAGTACATTTGAATTGGATTAAATTGAATTGAGAGAGAGAAAGAGTAAAGAGAAATAGTTTGTGTGTGTGTGTGTGTGTGTGTGTGTGTGTGTGTGTGTGTGTGTGTGTGTGTGTGTGTGTGTGTGTGTGTGTGTGTGTGTGTGTGTGTGTGTGTGTGAGAGAGAGAGAGAGAGAGAGAGAGAGAGAGAGAGAGAGAGAGAGAGAGAGAGAGAGAGAGAGAGAGCGAGCCTGGCTAGGCCTCAATGAACGTTGGATGTGAGGGTATAAATCTGAGCGTCCAGCGTTGTGCCTGGCTGCTGCTGTCCGCTAAGCAGCGCCCCGAGTCCGGATGGACACGTGTCTTATCCCCGGCACCGCGTTGTTTGGACGTCCCCCCTACCAACTCCACCCACGCCAGGGACTGTGTCTGATTTATTGCCTCCAATCAAACGCACCACGCACTAACTTAACACTTTCACACCGACCCGGGAAACTGGCGTAGCCATAAAAGCATTAAGAGACGCCGCTCCCCTCTTTCCTAAAGAGAATCTCAGTAAACAGTAAACTAACCTCTGCTTGACTTCCGTTGACACACACACACACACACACACACACACACACACACACACACACACACACACACACACACACACACACACACACACACACACACACACACACACACGGAACAGGCCAACAATTCAATATTTTGACATTGCAAACACCAAAAGAACCACATTTTATTATTAGTATTATTGTAATTATCATTTTTTGTATTATTATTTCTTACATCTACTTTAAATTTGTTTTCTTAATTCTTGCAGAAGAATGCTGGGAGCGCACTGGAGCCAATTTAATTTGTAGGTGCTGTAAAAAGAGGGCAATCATACACGAGTGACTTGAGGGCTGTTTTGTACAGAGCTCTTTGACGGTAATTATGCAGATGACACAATTTCACATTCTCATAAGCAAACATACACGGCCTATCGCTCAACAGTAGTTCCTTATGCAATACACAGGGCACCAGCGACACGTCGCAAATGATGAACCGAGGCTCTGCAAAACAGGCGAGATCAAAGGCTTCAAACAGAGGCTCTTCAAATTACACATTTGGATCTTTCCCATAACGTCCCAGAGACAGAAGAAGAAAAAAACAAACAACTAACACATCTCTTATCACACATGGAATCAATTTTAAGGGAGCCCTTGCTGATTGATCAACATCGGTTAATTACTGTGACGAATGAGGATTTGAAAAGAAAACTCAATTAATGACCATTGAAAGCTTGTGGTGGTTGGAGGAGTGTGTGTGTGTGTGTGTGTGTGTGTGTGTGTGTGTGTGTGTGTGTGTGGGTGGGTGGGTGGGTGTGTGAGAGAGACATTTGAGATTTCTTGACTTGCCAGATAAACCAGTTTTCAGTTTTCAAGTTTTTATTAAGCATTTCTTAATGGGAGATCCTGGTCAAAATGTGGCATCTTGCAGTTAGATGAACATGAATTTTACATGGAGCAGAAGCTGTTGTAAGTATTATACCTGAGTGCAGTGGCTGTGATTTAGAGCCATTTCAATATAACATTCTTATTTTCAATCAAGAAAAAGCTGCTGGTCAGATGAAGCCAAATATAGAAGCTACAATATATTAGACATTTGTCAGAGTGATGAAACTAAATGACAAAATATAATGAAAACATGTCAGTGTAATTCGTAAAAATGACTCTCAACATTACCCTATCTTATTACAAAGCAATTATTCTCAGCTATTGGGGATATACATAGCTGTTGTTGTCAATCAGAAATGTTCCTCAGTGGGTTCAAACCTAAATCTGCAAGTAACCTAAAAAACTAACTGCAACATATTCAATCTCCAAATATGCTTTCAAACTTGTGTCCCATTAGAGTGAAATAAAGGGCCAATAAATCTTGCAGTGTTTAAAGAACAGTGAAGCTTAATCCAATAAATGAATTAGTTTCTAAAATTAATTGTTCTTAGCAGCAGGAGCAAGTGTACTTTGAAAATACATTTAAAGTTGAATTTTTTTGCTGTTAGGATAATTTAAATAGTATGATTTTAATTACATTACACCAACCAATCATGCATATTAAATAGATAGCCTAACTTTGATTTGCATTAGTAGCAAAGTAAAGCATTTTAGAACCGTTCCTCCTGCTCACACCATTTGGAAACAAATTAATAGTCAATGGACTGCAACTTATTAAACTGGGTTATGACAGCGGATCAAAGCATGAATTAATGCATTACCTTGCAAATGTTTTACATTAACTTGTTAACTTCAGGTTGCAGGCGGCTACTAAATTTAAACAGTCAGACATGTAGGCTAAGCACAGGCTGAGTGTGAGATCCATTTTAGACGCAGGCCTCAAACAGACGCTTTAGCCCAGCAGCCAACAGCTTTTAACTTTCTACAATGTGCAGTGTACAGAGACATACTAACTCAAACACTGTATCTGCTTAGGCATACTGACTATTCTATGAACAACCCTGATTATCAGCTGTCTATATATTCTTTTAATTAGTGTCTACATCAAATGTAATTGTTTCTGTCTTCCTGGTTTACTCAATACTGAGGTTATAGCAATATACTCTTCAATTTCCTGACATATAATATAATTTTAATGTGCTTGTAGGATATTATATATAGTTTAATCTTTAACAGTAATATCTCATATTGCTCCAAAATATATTTGGATACCAGTTCATTTAGCAGTAAGACACTGGTGGTAAAAACTGAGACACAAAGAATAAATCTGATACTGTACTCTGGTTTTGTTATAAACTGAAATTGAGTAGATAAGTCATAATAGCATAGTGTCTAATGGCCTTCTGAGGATAATTTCACTTCTATACCGCTTTCATATTGACATAGAAATTAAGAATACTGGCCTGAAGGATTCACATGTTTTATTTGTGACATAGAGTGACTTTAGATTTCACTGTCATTGTTTAGGTAACAAACATGTCTCCAGTTTTTCCATGAATCTGGATTATCAAAACTAAATTATATTTAGTTTTCCTACTTTACTTATGTAACATTTACTAAGTACATAATGCACTTGTGCTGGGTTGAGTGATATAATCAGTATGAACTAATCCAAGCCTGTGAAGAACATGCAAAATATTAATGATATTCAGTAAATGATGTCATCAATCAATGATGAAAGTCCACGCAACACAGTGTGAACACCACACATTCATGAATTGATCCATAAACCGACACATTAAATTCAACCCTGACAGCAGCTTCAACTGCTAACACTGTACACATTTGCAAAGCTTTGTGATGCTTTTAACAATGCTGCATTGAAGGTGAGGTTTTTTTTTTGTTTCCTCTCTTCCCACTCACTCTCACTCCATCAGCTGCAGTTTCCCCTGTATCAGTAACACAAGACATTGATTTTACGGTAAAGTCACTTTGTAAAGGGAATGAGTAACTCTGGGCCCCACTATCACTGTATTACACGGGTATGGCCCACGTAACAAGATGAACATTGATTCAGCATTACGGATGATCGATAATGAAATAAGTAACTTCAGGGCCAAATTAAAATGCAAGCTGGCTTGATTCTGCCAGGCTCTGTGAGAGGTGACAGCAGGAGAGAGAAGAAGAAGAGGGAGGGAGAAAGAGAGGGAGGGGGAGTAAAAGACTACAAGCTGGTGACCAAAGACAGTTCCCTATTCCAATGTCTACAATTATATTGTGTATACAGTGATGAAGAGGATGTTTTGAGGATGTTAATAACACTGATGATGAAAATGATGGCTATGTGACTCATATTATAGATCACTTATAACATTTCATATAATTTATGTTCATTTTTCTTGTATTTAACCATTTTTGAGTTCAGCTTGCAACACAACAGTTGAACTTATCTGAATATTTTATAATCACATCAATGCACACACATACTCTATGTCCTGTCCAGGCTTACACTGTTTCTTGTAATGTCCTGTTTCAAAATAATTGAGAAGGACAGATACATCATTAGTCAGCGAATACTAGTTTATTTAAGATTTAAAAATGACTCCATATGACATAAAAGGTCCTGATCTATGATTTGGCAGAGCTGTTTGTCTACAGAGCGGCACATATTTGAAAGAAATAACTTGCCAATTGATATTATGTGGACTTGTGCCATTATTGTATGCATAATTTAGTTAGTTGATGACATGTATAAATGTTCTGTTTCCTCTATATGAAGGAATAAAAATGAAGATATTACTTATTAAGATAAGTTGTATTTATTTGTCAGACAATGTTAAGTGATCAGCATAAAAAAATGTATTAGTTTCACTCTAAAATGGACCCTATGAACTCTTAACTTAAGTTTTTTTCTAGATTATTTTACCTTTTACTTTATATTTTAGTGTATGTTACACAAAACATGTCTACTCTATAAACTGTACAGTTACACATTTCCTGACTGAATCCATCCAGTTTTACTCTTCTGCTCTCCCTACACAGATTTGCACTTACAGTTTATGGAGCCAAACCATCATCCTTCCATTCACATAGTAGAACATCCTCAAGGCAACACCAACTATTTACCACGACCATCCAACAAAAGTCCAAGCGCAACAGATTATCTGTTTCCCTCATGGAATCATAACATGGTTTGTCTATTATGGAGTGTCATGATCCAGTGGTAGCCAGTCGTGCCCTTCTGTGGCCCCAAAGCTCGACACTGCGGCCAGACAAATATCAGTTTCCCAGCACTTTTGGCCTACTGAGCCAGACAAAGCCTCAGTCTTTCCAGCTGTTGCTGCTGCTGGGTTGAGCATGGAGAAGAGGCAGCTGTACTAACACGGTAGAGCAGAGCCTCCTCATCTGTGTGGTGGCCTGGACTTTGCAGGGGGTGTAGGGTAGATTGTAGGTGGCACGGTGATGTAGCCAGCAAAGGATTCAAACTCTGGACTTCAGCCGCTATGAAACTGACCCCTTCCATGATGCTGCAGTCACCATGGATAATCAAAGATGGATAGTCGTTGAAGACATTGAAGTGATTATTTGGTTGCATTACAAGCCTGGAAAAGTTGACTAGCCAGTATCAACGATGCTGACATTGGAGTGATGCCACCATTCACATAAGCAAACCATGATAAAAGATTAAAGCGTTCAGGGTTCAAAGAGTATTGCATTACTGGAGTTGCATGAAGTGTTTTGGCCATTCGTTTGTAGCACATTAATTATCTACGGCAGTTTTTAATGTGGTTCCATGTATTCATTTTTCATTATTAAAAGTTATCAGTGTGGTCAAATGACTTGTATAGTACCATATTAAGTCATTTCCAACCAGTCACTTTGTTCTGTTAAAATTGCTATCAATGAGTTGGTTCGTCTGGTAACTAGTTTATTTTGAGATTCAAAATTATGACCCTGGCAGTAAATCTGACACTGCTTGCTCATACTTAAGTTAGAAATGTCAGCAAGCCTCCAACAGGAGTAAGTGGTTGTGTCATATTTTAGTTTGGTTTGAGTCTATCAATTTCTATAATGATTTTACCCCAATGAAAATCATCAACTCATCTGTCTTCGTTTTGTTATGAGCATTTCCTTATTAATTATTAACCAAAGGTGTCAGATTTTTTTCTCTTTGTTCTTTTTAGGATTTAAATGGGATTTTATCACCTTGGGAGATGTGTAAGGTTGTGACATATTTTGTTTTGCATCAAGCAAAAACAGCAAGTCTCTGTGGTGAAGTTATGTAATTATTGCAAAGAGAAAGCTGTCGGGGCAGATGGAAAAAATGCAAAAATATTTCCTGGAAACTACTACTACTGTGTGACAAATGTGCAACATTCATACTGGCATCATGGGAGAATATCTTGCACCTTTTCACTTTTCACATCACTGTCAACTTGGATTTCACTTTCATCTAGCACTCCAGTTTCATGAGTGGCATATGAAGCTATCAGAGGAGATCCTGTGCGATGGTATGTTGTGGAAGTCGGTGGGTGTGGACTTTGCTTTTATAATCAGCCCTATTGAGTGGCCCAGCATGCCAATGGACTGAGGTCAGAAGAGACTTTACAAGCAAACACTTCAACCTCAGCAGGGCGGCTTTGATAAGGATTTACCCACCTAAACACTGCACTTATTAATAATGATAGTGCCAAGCAGTTAGTGACACCATGAATACCTGTGTGTACATTTATATGTCTGTGTGTTGTGTGTGTGTGTGTGTGTGTGTGTGTGTGTGTGTGTGTGTGTGTGTGTGTGTGTGTGTGTGTGTGTGTGTGTGTGTGTGTGTGTGTGTGTGTGTGTGTGTGTGTGTGTGTATGCACCCACATATGGGTGTTGTCTTGGCACTTGAAACACATTATGTTATTATTAGCTTATTGTGCTCAAAACTAACTAATTGTTAAACTGGCTTTAATGACTAATGATGCTTACAAACCACTGCTCTGACTATGTACAATGCATACATGTTACCACTATAAACAAAGGTGAGTTAGCAAACTTGTACCTGTTCAATCAAAAATATGGAAACAAAGCCTCAGTAACACTTCTGCTTCCTTTTCATTTGCATCCAACTGTAATTGTTTTTAGTTAGGAAACTCCAAGTGTTTTTTCAGTCTATAGTGGGGTTTTTTCTATGGTTTCTCTTTTTGTGTGTGCAGATATTTGTGGATTGCTGAATTTTTTGCCCCTTTACCTGCTGGTTTAGGGAAAAATATCCCAGCATCTACTCAACTGCCATGGAATGAACATTAAAATGACCATTCATGGTTCCCAGAGGATGAATCATGCATGTCACCATTTGGTCATGATGTTCACCAAGATGTAATTGTGGAAGAAAAAAAAAGTAATTAAGTCAAAGAAGATGAATCCAAATGTTTTGGTTGTCCTATGACAGCATTACCAGGCCCAGATTTGTACTTTATCAAAAACTAATGGACACAGTCATGCTGTCCTGAGAATTAAACCTTTCTTTACCGTTGGAGAAAATGTGAGGGTAAAAAGTCACATGATGTCACAGATATTATTTATTTTAATAGGGAGGTGGGCTTTACATTTTTTTAAATTTAAAAGTGCATTCTTGCTCCTTAGGGGATTAACTCCTTTGATGTTAATAATTCCACAACCTTTCTTTTAGCACCACCTTAGGGACAAACTTCATTTTTAGCCACCACTGGCTCTAAAGGCTGATTTATGCATCTACGTAACCTCCACGCCGTTACTACACCGGTGCCCCGACGGCGTCGTGCACCTTTCGAAGTTCTGCGTCTCTCCATCGTGTTGTGTTTTGTCGCGGTGCAATTCACCGCCAGATCGGTAGGGGCATGTGCTCCTTTCCTGAATGGTTATTGGTGTCTCTAGGCCCTTCCCAGGTATGACACAGACAATTTCACACTTTATTTTCTGTGTTCTATTACTCTGTATATTTTTTGCTACCAAGCAAACCAATCACAGCCCTTGCGGTCTGCGTTGCCTCGAAGCGTAGTTACATTTCTGGGGGGGTGCACGTCAGGGGACGGCTTAGGGGTTCACGGCGACGCAGAGAGCTCTGAGTAGGTATGTCGTTGGCTTGACGTCGACGCAACATAGAAGCATAAATCAGCCTTAAGACTCTATGAAAGGCTACATTGTCAGTATGTTATTCACACAGTCCAACACTTTCATATTTTAATGTATACTGAACAATGTATCCTTTGGGGTATGTCAAACACATAGGACAAACAACTCCAAACAAACAAGTCTTTTAGTCCTGTTTGGGTTTTATATGTGTGAAAGCACATGCATGCACAACCACACGGACATGTGCTTACAGACGTGTGTATGTGTGTGCATGCGAGTGTGTGTGTGTGTGTGTGTGTGTGTGTGTGTGTGTCTGAGCCTGTCTGTTGTACAACAAGCACTGGAGCAAGACTGGACCCAGCTGTCAGGTCACCGCTGTCACAACCAATAATGATTACCCTCTCCCTGCTCCTCAATTCCTGCTTCATAAC